>NC_132995.1:65212274-65515304 GCF_048564905.1 Vicugna pacos | reverse complement strand
TCCTCATCTTGCCATCAAGACCTTGTGTGGGACCTTGGACACGTTATTGTCCTTCCCATCAATCAGTTCTGTACAACAAATATTTATACAGCCCCGAATGGATGCCAAGTTCTGTGCTAAGCTCTGCTGGAAGAACAAAGAAAAGAGCAAAAGGCGTAGTTCTTTCCATCCAAGAAGTGTATAATTTAATAATGCTTTTTCATCTTCCAAACAGAATGGAGTACCTACCTCTCAAGTTTGTTATGAAGATAAAAAGATAGCACAGGAGAGTGCCAGGCAAAATAAAAACAGTGATACATATATGCAATGTGGTATTATCACTAGACTTAAAACCATCAGCAGCACGTAAATGGTTAAAGAATACTTAACAGGCAGAAGTGGAGAATGGAGTCCTGTTTTTAGAGATCTACATACGTTATTTCATCCACGCGACAAACTGGTCAGACGGATGTTAATCGCTGCTTTTGGCCAATGGGGAAGTTGAGTCTCAGTTAAATCATTTATATCAGTTAAAATGACTTCGCTAAGAAATCAGAGCCACTATTCAAACCAAGGTCAGTCTGACTGCAAAGACGACACAAACAGTTGATGTAGATTGTGCATTGCTTCAGAAATCCACACGTTTTCACAGGGACAGGAGTTGCCAAAACTCAACAAGCAGCAATAATCAGTTGGAGAAATGGATAAGAACACATTTTCTTAACTTATTTTCTTCAAAGGTATTTGAAGGAAAGGAGCAAATTGAGCTGACTTAACATATCAGCACAAAGGAGTCAAAAAACACTATCGTTTTCTTAATCCCCTGAACACAACTCATACCTGGAATAATGTTTTAAAAGCAAAACTAATGCTGTTTTCTGAATCCTTAAGTAGTTAGAATGGATGGCAAAACTGCACATTTCAGCACTCACATGGTTAAAAGAATCATTGAGAGAGGGCTTCATGAAATAAAAATTTCTGTAATGCTTTCTGTGCGGATTAACATATGAAGCAAAATACAAAAGGTAGCTTAATGCCTAGATATATTAAAATCAAGAGCTTAACTTCTAATATCCTCTCTCCAATCAGGTACGGATTTACAAAACATTTTACTATGGTTGTTATTTTTCCTAGCCAAAACTCACAGCAAAATCCACCAGCCTGAAAGACTGTTGAGTTATATTGGTATGATTTTCAAAATTTATTTTCAACCGATAGAGCAAAATAAGATAAACTCCTGGGGTATGCAAAAGCTGGAAACTGCTTAGAAGCAGGTAACAGGGGTGCACATAAATCAAGCAGCCTGGAATTATAAATACGTAATGACTATTTAGGAAAAAAATTGTTATGATTGACTCTCTTTGCTGACCTAAATGACTATGAATGAGCACTTCCCTCTCACAGCAGGAAAATAACTACTAGTATTTATCCAGCATCCACTAAATGCTACACCCTGAGGTACATGCTTTTTATACATTATCTCATTTAACTCCCACAAAAACCCTATGAAGCAAGTAAAATTGTCTTTACATTCCAGCCAGACGATGGAAATTCCAGATGATAGGATTGAGATTTAGAATTCAAATAATGGTCCAAAATCACACAACTAATAAACAGTGGAACAAAGATTCATCTCCGAGTCCGTCTTTTCCCTTCGGTGCCCTGCCTCCCTTTTCACGTTAGGCACCTTAGAAGGTCCCATCTCTTCTCTGCATGCCATTTGCAAATATAAAAGGCTTGAAAGGCAATGGAAAGAATTCCCAGAATAGGTTCATTCATTCATTCATGTAACAAATAATTATTAAGTCCCTACTCTTTGCCAAGCCCAGTAAAGGACAACACAGTGGTGAGGGAAACATATACGGGCTTTGTTCTCATGGGGTTTATGGCTTGAGTTATTTCGGTTTTCGAACAGAGGAGTCTCAAAATAACCCAGAATTGAAAATAAACTAGACTGTACATCGTGAACGAGACACATCTGGTCTGTCACTCACTGTCTGGTGACTCAGGCTAAATTGCAAGCACACTGAGTCCAGTTGTGTCATTTATAAAATAGAGATAAAAATCGTATGATTTGCCTTAAGATGATATTATGAGGAATAAATAACATAATGCATATGAAATTACCACGAACATTCAAAGACAGACAGATGAATACACACATAAAAGGATTATCATTCTGCTTATTAAGGAAAAGAAAATACATTTTTAGCTTATGAAAAAAGCAATTATGTGACATGAGGGCAACAGCTTCTACCAGAGTGCAAAGTTTTGAGGCTCCAGCCCATGTGGATATATAGATAATAAACTGGAAAAGGAACTGCAGAAAAGAATAATTCATTTATGATTTTAATTATTTGACATATAGTACCACGGCAATTTGAAGCCTCGTAAAGCATACGTTTAGTTTTTTTGTTTGTTTGTTTTGTTTTGTTTTTTTATCTTGTGGATTTAGATTTAACTAACCAGCCCAAATGCTTCCCCACACACTGGGTGGTGAGAGTGTACCAGGTTAGCAGAAAGGTTTAACACCAAGAGACGCTCATCATCCAGTGTGTAGACAGGCGCTGTGATGGGCAATGAAGACAGGCCAGTGCACAAGGGACGGACCACGTTCCCAGGGAACTGGCAGCCCCCTGGGAGATTCACAAAGTGGCCAGATGCTATTCACTGCTGCTAAGAGCTAACCGAGGGAGACACAGGGCATTACTGGAACAGAATCTTAAATCCCTCCGAGTGTCTAGGAAACCCGTAAACTGAGGACTGGAGGGATGACAAGGCAATTTCAGGTTAAGGCCAATATTTGGTGGTAGGAGAATGAAAGGCCTAAGGCAAACATGGAAACAAGGGCAAATTGGAAACAAGAGCAAACTGGAAACAAGAGCAAGCAGGAAACAGCGCCGAAGACCGAGCCTCGTCCATGGTGGCTGGAGGAGCAGAGTTCTCCACAAAGTGTGAGCCTGGAGAAGTTAAGGGAGAGGTACTCTGGGAATAAAGACTTCTGAGGATGTATTGAGGGACGTGGAATTTCTCCCCACAGTAAAGTAACTGATATTCAGAGGCTTTGATTTTGAGTTTGGTTTTGGCTTGAGGGCAAGCAAGAAGGTCACCATCAGACTTGGTCTTGAGACATCCCACTGGTGTCTGGGTGAAGAATGAGTTGGTAAAGTGAAGCCAGGAGACCAAGCTAGAACTTTTGCTGAGTTACCACGGCCTGTGACTGAACATAAGTGCGAGCTATAAATATAAATCAGAGGCAGAGTGAATTGTTTACCAAAGAAATGAAATGCTCATTGAAAAGCCAGAAGAGCATGGAGCAAGGCGAGGAGGATATGGGGGTGATGAAAGTTGCTCCCTCTGGCCTAGATTTGTGGAACTTCCAGGACTGCCTGGAACAATTCCCGCCCACCCACCCCTCAACCCTCCTCCCTCCACCCAGGGCTCCCAATTATCTTTTTTGTTCCGACTGGGGGAAAAGTGTGATTGCTCCCTTTCAGGAAGTGGAATGCAGGCCCCATCTGTGGGATGCTAAAGGCCAACCTGGTACAGCATTTACGTCGTAGGGTGCAGGGGCTCCTCTGACTGAGAATTCATCTGTGGCTTTCAGCCCTGTCTCTGAGTGCGTCCTCCCTGCACACACTGCTGCTGTACGGCAAGGTACTTTTTGTCTCCCACAGGAAGATAGATTTATTCATTTCAGTGGTATCATCAGATTGAACAGCTGGTCACTGTTCTCACTGTCTCACTTCTCACACACACTTCTGCTTTGTCAGCCACAGTCCCATGGCTAAACACTGTGAAAAACAAAGGAAATGTGTTGCAAAAGCAACTACGCTGATGAACAAAACATATAGACCCTCTGGACATAAGTGAAAAATCCAGCAATTCATTTTTCCATCCTTTTCCAAATTAAGTCTAAAAAAAAATGTTATACTGATATAAAACTTTGTATGTGAATAATCTTGCTCATATTTTTAAAGTTATGATGACTATTGATCTAATTTAATTCATATGTTAAAAGGCAGTAAGGGAGATCAGTCATGCGACCAGAACATGGAAATTAAACAGACTATTCAAAATTCACAGATCAGTTTAATAATCACTGGTACTTAAAGGCAGGTCACCTGACTCCAGGATGAATTGCCAGCTCCTAGCCCCAGTCTAAAGGCTCTGTTTAGCTGAACTGGCCCCTTGATCAAACCACCCAGCAGGCTCAAAGATAATCTTTGTTCCAAGTCAAAACTCCATATGTAAATCTTCCCACTTCTACCTTTGTATCATCTGCGGACATTTTACTGGCATTGGGATGATAGTAATAATATAGTAGTAATAACAAAAAGTGATAATTGAGCAGCTGTTGTGTAACGGTTACTATTACAACAGCAACAGTAACAGACCAGCTGCAGCAAGGTAACTGAGCACGCAGGCTCCAGGTCATAAAATCCAGCTTGAACGTACTGACTCCAGCACTCTCTGACTGTGTGTATGACTTTAGGTAAGTTACTCACCCTCTCTGTTCCTCTGTCTCTCTTTATTTTAAGTAACTGCCATTCACCTATAAGAAAAAAAAAGGCATCTTGGGTTATAACAACACTATCTAACAGAGATATATTATAAAGATTAAAAGAAGTAATACCTTTTAGGTGCTTAGAAAATTATCTAGCACATGGTAGACATTCAATAAGTGTTGCCTCATCATTATTTTTAAAATATGCGTAGGCACCCATATTATTATGTTGTTAAAATATTATTACCATATTGTTGTCATTACTGTTACTACTATCATTATGGGACCTACTTTCTGACTCACAACAGTCGCGTGAGGGAGGTGGTACATGCAGCTCTGCAGTACATCGACTGTTAAGGGATTGAGTCAAGAGTTATGGCTAGTATCAGAGCCCATAAGGCCTTGTGTATTAATTTCTTAATTCTCCAGTAACAAATCACCACAAACTTATTTGTCTATGGAACTGTAGGTTAGGGGTCTGGTATGGGTCTCCCTGGGCTGAAGTTAAAGTATGGCTAGGCTGCGTTCCTTCCTGTCACTAGGGGAGACCCCATGTCCTTGCTCACTCTGTTGTTTGCAGAACTCGGTTCCTGGCGGTTGTCAGACGAAAGTCTCCATTTCCTTGCTTGCTGTCAGGGGAGGACTCTTTCCAACTTATAAAGACCCATAATTCTTTGTCTCATGGCTCCCATCTGATTACACTGGGCTCACACAGGCAACTCAAGGCAGTCTCCCTGTCTTAGGTCCGAGACCTTAATTCCATCTCCCAAGTTCTTGTTGCCATGTAGTGTAACCTATTCTCATGCTCCAGAGTGGAAGGCATGGGCATCTTTTGTGAGCCACTGTTCTGCCTATCACCCCAAGGCACCTCTGACTTCTTCTGGGGACCAGTTGGTGTCCGAGCAGCAAAGCTGCGAGTGACAGAAGAAGAAAATGAGAATTACAAGGAAAAGGATAAATTAATCAAACGTTCTGAAAGACAACTCTAACTGCATACTAAACATGAGGCCAATGGTGAAAGCAAGAGTGTGGTGCAATAGATCACTTTTGTGAGAAACAAAACAAATCACAAATTTATTAAAGTGGTAAGAAGGGGAAAGTCAAAAAAACATAAAAATTACAGGTAAATATTAATTTGACAGTAATAAACGTTATTGGTTTAAAAGAAAGGAATTATAAAGAAAAGATTAATAGAGTTGAGCAAATGTGTATACAAGAAGAATATTTTAAGGGGTTAATATCATAAAGTGATTATTCTCTCTTACCAATCAATAAGATAAAAATGTCAATAAATACTGGACAAAGTATCAGTAAACAGGCAATTCATAACTGAAGAAATATCAGTGATCAATAAATATATGCAAAACTTAATTCCATATACTTATTATTAAAATATCAAATTTAGGCAAAGATAAAAATTTGCCTAAATGAGAACATTTTCCTGATGATACAACTTCAAAACATTTATCCCAAAGAAATAAGTAGAAATAGCACCAAAAATATGTCAGAACATCATCTACTTGTAATAGAAAAAAATGAAGAAAAGGGTAAATGTAACTAAAATGATCCCTTGTGTTTGCAATGAATGTCTTACATAAGCATTGTCTTTGGCCAAACATGAAGATGTTTTGGCATTTAAAACAAATAAATGAAAAATCCATTCAAAATCTTTGAAAAGAAAGTAAAAAATCAAGCTATTGAGATTTTCCTAAGAATAAAGATTTGAAAAGTATTCTGAGAAAGATCAAGCCATAGCGAACCCCATAAAGAAAGCTGCTTTAAAATCTTTTGGAAGACTTCAAGGTACACACGTAGAACTATTTGGTAAAGAATAAACTAGGATAAAGGCTAAAGCACAAATCTGAACCAAGCATATAAATACAACTGGTTTCATGGAGACTGGGGCAAACATGGAATTTAGAAAGATAGTATCATGAACTGCATTAGATTTAGTCATCAGTTTTCATTTAATGCTTCAGAATGAGCCATGATTTTTCACTTAATGAGTAAGATTTATGGTACTCCACAAGACTGAAAACATTAGTAATTAATAGAAAAGGCTTAGTAAAGACATACGATCACTCACTCAAAGACAATTCGATATTGGAAATGAGGCATGCTTACTTTACATCCGGCAGAAAGTATAATTCTAAATTGATAATCACATTTAACTATAGGAAGAGGATGTAAATTTTACTCAGAGTTCACACTGTGAGTAATGAATAATCAGCCAAGGAATAATTGCAGTCGTAAAACATCATTATTCATTTACTTTACCTCCCAAGGCATCTTTGCACAATACTGAATAGAATAAGTCTCGATCAGAAATGGAGAAATGGTCACTTTTCACTGGCATCTGAAAGGTCTTACAGTCAACACCAAAAATATGCAAGATCATAAATGATCAATTAACAAAGTACAAGAAAGATAAAGTGAAGAGTATATGTTTCCCTTACTTCAGGATGTTTACCTAGAAAGAATTGGGCTGTGTGTTTCAGAGACTAAACACAAAGGCACTTCCCATGTGCAAAAAACACAAATACTTTGATCATTACCATCTCCCTCTGAAGAACATTTCATTTTCTCCATTTTTCCCCTTCTCAAAATCCACTCTTTAGCAAAACTTTTCAATTCTGCCCAAAAAATTATTTCCAATAATCTTTCCATATTATTGCTCACATATTACAACTTCATATGCTGTGTGTGAATCCCTGTATCCTGTGCTAAATTTACATTTTTCAAGCCTTCAAGTGAAAATTCTACTGTCCTGTGGAAATAATACACTGCTGAGAAGAAGAGTAATTGATTCGAAAACCTCTGAAATTTCTTGATGTTTCCTTTTTCTTTGAAATAGTAGTCAATTGAGGTCAAGATCCCTACCTAGATGTGCCCTTAGTCGGGTACCATGTGAAGAGGCTTAGAAAAGTCCAATGAATGGAAAAGACAGGTTATCCCCAAAGTCCAGGAAGACAACATTTTGATATTTGGGATCTTCTGAAGAGACATAATAAGAACATTTCTTAATCAGTATTTAATTATAAGCTGGAGCGTTCATGTGTGTCACCTAGCAGGGAATTCTTTGTTAGAAGGCTCAGCGGCCGTCCAATGAAAGTCCTACAGTAACATGAGCCCCAGTCTGGCATCACCATGGAACAGATGTACTGCCAACAGGCCAGAGGACTTAAATGAAGTGACAGTCCACAAGCACATAAAAATACATTTTTAAACTACACTTAAGCCGCAGAGATGAGAAGGAGGAGATGACTGTTTCAATGACTAAGAATGTTAATAGATTCCTATTCACTTTTCAGCTCCACCAGTTAAAGCATCAGCACTCGTGCCTGTCTGTTTGCAGTCATGTAGCCATTCACACTCAGCCTGCAACGGCTTCGGGACTGGGAGATTTGTCACGTTTTCCGCACGTTCCAAAGGGTTAGGTGCTGCCAGGAGACAGCACTAATAATAAAGCATGCACTCATGAATTCACACTAATAACTAGAAAACCAATACAAATTGCAGGATTGGAGAGATTAACGGGAATGCAGAGACATACAATAAGCAAATCAGCCCTACTTCATCAAGCAAATGTTCGGTGCTGTACTGTAACAAAGATAATTGAAGACTGTACAGGAAGGGAGCCTAACTGTCTAATAAGTACTTGGCTGTGATTCACTTGCCAGTCAGAAACTGAGACATGACAAGCTCTGAAGCAGATAATGTCTGATTTGAGCAGTGGCTTTATTGTTTATTGATTTCAAATTTGGCTTAGAGGGTTACATTAGAGTTAAAAAAAAAAAAAAAGAAGAAGAGATCTCAAGGGAGGGACCAATCAGCCACGGTGAATTTAACTGAAGTTTTATCATGTCTTAAGTTCACTTTTTTTGGTTTCTCTGTAATCAAAATATTATATATATATAATATATATACACACACATATATATACGTGTGTGTGTATGGAATGTGAATCCAGTTTCCCACTTATGGAATAGGCTGCCAACATTTTCTAGCCATGGAAGCTTTCAAGTTATGTACCCTTAAGCTAGTTTTCTTTAAACTTAAGTACACTCCACTGTAAAACATAAATGATGGTATTTATCCTATAGGGTTGCTGTGAGGATTAATTAAGATGCATTGTGGGGTTTACTGGTAGGCAGCAAATGAAGATTGGATGTGTAGGACCAGCAACAGCTCCCAGCATTTCTTTGCACAAATCTATATGATTGAGAAAATTTACTTTTGGTTGCAAGAGGAAGAAAGAGGATGGATCATGGTGACCAGAGGCGGAGGAAATCAAATTGAGAAAACAGAAAATGAAATCTATCATCCAGCCACTTCAAGTTCTGAAACAGAGATGCAAAGCAGAAGACGAGAGATCATTTTGACAAAGGAAAATGAGAGATTAAATATGCAGTCAGTCACATTTCAGGGCACCGGGAACAGAGAGTTAGGAAGAATAAAATTCTTCCAATCTTCCTACCAAAATGGCAGCATGAAGCCAGAGTGAAGAGCAGACAAGAAGTTATCAGTAGTGCCAGAGATGCCTGGCAAAGAGGCAAAAATCTTAAGACCACTGACAGGAGTGGCTTTGGTGAAATTTCTCTCTCAAAACACTTTTGGGCAATAAACACCCAAGAGAATGCTAACACAAAAGAATATGACTAGATTTTTCTTGAAAAAAACTCTTAGAAATTCCAGAACAATAGAAGGGCTTGGCAGGGAAGTGGAAAAGGTTGCTGGAAGGAACCAAAGAGACATTAAAATCTGGAGCTTAATGCATTTTGTGCCTGCAGCTAATAGCACCTGGGTCATTTGAGTTACATGTTCTCCATATTTTGTTTTTGCTTTTCACCCCAACTAAAATCAAGCTCTTAGAGAAGAGATGCGCATCTCAGGTGTTTTGTATTTCTCGTATCACCCAGTACTACGCTGGGCACAGGTTAGCTGTTTAACACAATTATACTGACTTTCACAGTGCATGCCAGAGGAACTGAACAAAAAATCAGTAAGTCGAGAGGATACTTCAGAAAAAAAAAATTGACAAACAAGGCATAAATAAATCACCAAGAACAGGTGGCATCCAACCAAATGTTTTTAAAGCAGTCAGAGGACACTGGGATTGCTGGCTAAAATGTTTAATCTTTCATTAGAATTGGACACTGCACCAAACCATTGGCACACTGCCATCTCATTTTTTTAAAAAAAACTTAGAAAGTGACCTTGGAATTGTTTGCTGCTACAGAGTTGAAAATTAGTAAATGATATGGTAAATACTAGTAATGAGATAAGCAGTTTTTGGTTGTTTATAGAAAGGAAGACAGGCCAAAAAATTGAATTAAATGTAGCTAAGTGGTATTTATATTTTGAAGAATAAGGGGCCAATGAGAATGATTTATTTTAACCTTTAGAACGTCTTGGGAAGGTTCCAGACCAACAAATTCACCAGAAGATTAGAGAAAATGCTTACTCATGAAGAGAAAATTGACCTCAACACAGGAAACAACAGTAGGACCGAATTGTTTTTCTTTATCTATATAAATGGTGACATTGAAGTACGGGAGGGATGGTGACAGGACAGATACACATAATATCTTCATAACTGATTTCAAAGAGGGAGCAAACAATTTTAAAGAATGAGCAAGCTTTTGCCAAATAGAGAAGAGAGAGGAGGACAGTTCCGGTGGAGACTGAGCGCGCCAGGGACGCAGAGATTTAACGCTTGTGTCGTGTCAGGGAGCAGCCTCAGCTCGGGTGAGGAAGGACAGCACTGGTGGAGTCTGGTCCAGACCAGGGAACCCCCACCCAGAAGGGCAGCTCCATCCTCTAGGCGACAGGGAAGTACAGCATTTCAAGCACAGAGAAGAGGCAATGCCACGAGACTTGTTTCTAAGAAAATAATTTTGGAAATAGAATTTGAAGAAAAGTCAGAAGAGATGAAGAGGTGGACAGAGATGAGCAGCAATTAGAAGGTAAAAGGGACAGGTCGTTGGTGAATTTTCAGGTGACGAGGAAGTGGACTCAAAGATGAAGCGGATGTATTAGAGCCTGAGAGATTGAGGCATGAGATGAATAAATTCTACAGGAAGAGAGTAGGTAGAGCAAGCCGCAATGAGTCTCGTATTTGCCACATTTAATTAAAGACAGAAATTTTCAACTGGCAGAAATATAGGTTAATACAAAATTAAGAATTTAGACATATAGGCTTGTATAAGGGATAGTTAAAATCTCAAGGATGTCTATTTTATTCCAAATTTTTGGAACATTTCTTACATACCACAGGATTGAGGATTTCTTTCCCAGTCTGTCATTCTGCCACATTTGAGGCAGGATATTATTACCCTCCCTCTACTATTTAGATCACCCTTTTACCATTCCCTCTGCTTGCAGTCTGTTTACCTTCAGAAACATTTGCATTCTGTAGTCCAGCGTGTTCTCAGACCCCTAGTCCCTCAAGCTGAGGAAACACTGTCTACTCTCCCCCTTGGGGCATTTATGTGGGACAGCAGCAGCCCCTGAAGGCTCTGGAGGTCCTGAGCTTTGATACACCCTTAGCTTTAACACAGTATTTCCCAAAATGATGTGACTGAGGAAGTGCTTTCTTATTTATTTGCTTTTATCCTTTTTGAAGTAAGGTTTTTAATATTCAAGAAACTAACTTTGAAAATCAGTCTACCAAATACAGCAATAAAAATGCAACTTCATTTCTATCACTCTTGGATTGATAGGAAAATTTTCTACTTTCCTATGTCTTACAAAATCAAGGCCAAGTGTACAAATTTTTCACTTAATCCTCCAGAATCTAACACAAATGTATCTTTAAAATCTAATCCTGATCCCTTATGAACTTTCTCCCCCCTTCCCCCTGGGAACATGGCATTTTCAGAGGCTACTTTGATCCAGCTGTTTATTGACACCAAAGAGAACCCAACAAGAAGACCATTTTAACTGTCTTTGACATGAGTTATTTTGAAATAAACAAGTAAAAAACTCCAAACTTTCAACTATTTCAATTCTGGAAAATACATATTTTTAACTTCTCCTTCAGCCTCACTCCATCTATAACTGCCACCACTTTATGATCAACCTAAGGTGGAGAATAGAATAGCACAAAGGCCAGGGATGTGTAAGGCAAGAAGTGAACTGAAGAATGAAATGGTTTGTGAGGAACATGTAGTCAACAGAACACATCAGAAGTCATGTCACTGTATTTGTTTTTCTCAGGAAAAACCATTAATCAACATAAGCTAAGGGTTTGCTTATTCTCTACATATTAACATGTACCTCCTGCTTTTGATTTCTCACCTAAAAATAGCATTTTCACAATGGAAATAGTTAGACCAAATAGCCTAATAGTGACACTACATATGAAATTATATATGAAATTTGCACAAAATTATGAAATTATTTTTGGTAAGTTTTCTGATTTGGCAATGTGACTTAATTGATAATACTTATTTGAAAAAGGTGGATTTATGGGGAAATAGGACAGAAAGTTGGGTCATAATATGATTCCTTATCTTTCTATCAAATTGCACAGAAAATTCTCAACGATATTTCTCTTATTTTAATAACCAATGGATTACACACATTGTATTTTATTTTGTTAAATATTTTTATAATAATGAAAATGCATCTGGTGTTAAACTCTTTAACTGCTAATCTGGTGTTGGTTGTTTTCTTGTTGTAAAAAAAGCAATGCTCACTGAGTGTCAAGAATGGGGGTTAGGAAGTAAGTCAGGATCAGAGATGTTTTGCAGCTTGACTTACTAATAAAAACAAACACATGTAGCCCAAATGAATCTGTGTTTTAAAACCCCCACTCTAGAGGCTCATCTTGGCCTTGTCACACATAGAAGAAACATATTCAACTGCAGCAGCCTTGAAAAAAAATCCTACAATTCTCTCCCGAAGTACTTTGAAAAGGTGGTGAAGTAGGTGGGGAACATGGCACAAAGCCCTCCAAAGCCCTCACCAGTGCTGTTTACCCATCTAATGCCTCAAAAATCCTCTTTTCAGGACAGCAGCTACTCCTTAAGCCTCATTCCTCTCTCTGAACATCAGCTCCCCTTCCCTGACTCCTTGCCCTGCAGATAAATTTTCTTGTTTCGTGTGTACATCAGTCACACCTTTTGTTTCCTCCAGTTCTTCTCTATTGGCAATAGAGTTGCTGGCAATGTCTCTCTAACGGGAGGTAACCACCAGCATCTGGTCAGCACAACAAGATGGAGAAGGAACACCCTTTGCAGTCATAAGAGAAGAAAAGCCTCTGAACACACTTGCCCTGTGATATTTTTGTCACTGTTTCATTTATTTTGCCGGAACCATTTTGATGCAAACACATCAAAACAAAAACAAAAACCACACACAAAAAACAAAACTGAAGAGCATCAAAATGGCCGTATCAGAATGGCCTGTTTTACATCCTGCTGTCCTTAATGCACTTTGGACTCTAGCCAACTACTTTCAAATATTTATTCTGTTACGTCCGAGCTTAAGTTCAATTATTGCGGGCCCTGCCAGTCCACAATCACTTCAAGCTCCTATCCTCTCACTCATTCATTCAGAAGTTATCTACTGAGGGCTTGTGATTGCCAGAGATGGGGGGGGCGGGGCAATGCAGCCAACAAGAAGACAGCCTTTACTCTAGCTTCTGGGATATTTGACATTCCACTGAAATCAAGCGGGGGAAAGTAAAAGACAAACACATTCAAGTAAACAAACTAACAAGAAAATGTCAAATAGTGCCAAGTGTTAACATTTAAAATTAAAATAGCTTTCTAGGTGGAAGTGAAGAGGAAGCTGCTTTTGATGTGTGGCCTCTCTGAAATCTGAATGAGAGAAAAGAGGCAGTCAGGAGAAGGTCAGGAGAGTGTATCAAAGAAACCAGTGTGAGTAGCCAGATGGGAGTTGAGAGGGTGTAGGGATCGAAAGGAGGCTCTGGAAAAGCTGATGATGAGGCCTGAGAAAAGCCCAGACCAGGAGGCAAACGTCAGGTCAAGACGGGCTTCTTAAGAAAGAGTCAGAAGTTTGGATTTTTATTCCAAGCATAAGGAGAAGCTACTGTAGAGTTTTGAACTGGGAATTTGCATAAGCTGATTTATGCATTTTAAGCATCTTCCTCATACTTTTCTAGATATAGAAATTATATCCCATTCCTCAGAGCTCAAATTCAAGCACTCCTCCTCTATCATTAGGCCATTTCTTATAAATCCTGACCAAAATGTTCCTCCTTGTTCTCTGTTCTTTCCCAGCCTGCGTTCCCTCAAGGTGCACCACTGGGGGTGGCTGCTTATCTGAATCCTGAGTTCCCTCTATGCACTGTCTGGGGTGGTGATAATGGCCGATGACTTGATGAACACAGCATCCTTTGTTTACCAATATGGCTGCAATATTTTTCATTCACACCATTCGTTCAACAAACGTCTATTGAGTTCCTAAAGGAATGGGATGGAAACTGTGAGAGGTTACAAAGATCAATCCTATATAGACTATACTTTCAATGAATCTTCAATCTTTCTTTCAATCAAAGAGAGAATACACGCAGGCAGTGCCCATAATACAACAGTACAAGGTGACAAATACTTACTGTAAGTGAGGAACAGATAAACTCTGTTTAAACCACAAAGAGAAAGCATTTCTATTTCTTTCCCTCCCTCCCTTCATCCTCCCCTTCCCCTCTCCCTCCCAGCTTTCCCATTGCCAAAGCTGTGCTTCTTTTTGTAAGCTGCCTTCATTGCATTGGAAAGCAAATAGCTTCTTCAATGTGATTGGGTATAATGGCCTCAACCAACTCCTGGTACATGAGACTAGTAATAAATCACTATAGCAGAAAAGTCTCAAAACTGCAGGAAAGACTTGTTTGACCAAAACAGAATTACCAACCCATCTAAACCTATCACTGAGATTAAAAGGTGGAATACTTTAAATAATCCAGGTGTGAAAACACCTATCTAGTGGCTGTTGTCCTTACGAGAGAAAGGAGAGGGAGATTTGAGACACTGAGACGCAGGGAAGGAGGCCAGGAAAAGACAGAGGCAGACGTGAAGTTGCGCTGGCACATGCCAAGGAACACCCAGAACCACCAGAAGCCGGAATAGGGAAGGAAGGAGCATGGCTGCTGGCACCTTGATTTTGGAGTTCAGGCCTCCAAGTTGTGACGGTAAATTTCTGTTGTTTAAGCCACCTAGTCTGTGGTACACGGTTGTGACAGCCCAAGCAAAGTAATACAACTTCTATTACTGTTCCCACAGCTACTTCCACTACTGACATCTCTGTTCTTACACAGTACCAGGCACTGATCTCAGGGCATTACATTTATTAACCCGTTTAATTCCAACCCAAACCCCATAAGGTTAAGTACTGTCAACTGAAACAACGCACAGCCTAAATGTTGAGAGTTATGTGTTATTTGGCGGGAGGATCCGAGCCGGGATGACAGCCTCTCAGGTCGCTCTGAGGGACTGCTCTGAAGAGGCAGGGGAGGAGCTAGGATATACAGGAGCTTTACAACAAAGACCAGGTAGTTGGAACAATAAAAGATTACTTGTTAGCTAAAGAAAACCAGGCATCTCAAGTTAAAGAATGTAGTGCTTTTCTATGCATGGGAGGGAGCAAACATTTGGGCTCATTGAATTCATTCCTTTGACAAGCATCTAGCCATCTAGGGCCAGTATCCTGTCCTTTCTTATTCTGAGTCCCCTCAGGGTGCACCATAGTGAGTGGCTGCAGAGGCCGGGCTGCAGGCTTCTCTTCTCTGCTGGCGGGGGGGGGGGGGGGGGGGGGGCAGCCGCTGCTGACTTAATGGCTTCAGCATTCTTTGTTTACTGATACGGTTTGCAGTATTTTTCGCTCACTGTACTATAATTAGTTTCATTCCACAGACAAAGCAAACTAAGGAACAAATAAGTAACAAATAGATTTGAGGATATAGGTTTGGATCCAGGCTGTCCAACTCTAGAGCCCTCAACATCTTCACACCACAATCCATCAAAAACAGAGTACAACTGAGCCACAGGGTTTAAAACTCAAAAGCCAGAGAGCGTCTTATGTTTCCATGTGGTCTAACGGCCTCCTTCCCTGTAGCTACAAACCTACAGGGTGTTCTTTCCCCAAAAGGTCAGCTTCCTTGGGAAGGAAGGCTATTTACCCAGTTCCTTTGTCCCTCAAGTTTTTAAATTTCCTTCTGCAAGTCGCAAAATGTAGAAGTTACCATTTTTCTCATCAAAGAAAAGAGGACTTTGGCCATTGTTCCTGTGAAATAACCCACTAAAATCCTGCCAGATTTAGAAATAGTTTTGCATTTGTGGATTTTTACTGCTCCTCCTTTCTTTCTTCCACAAACCATGTTCTTGCTAACTTAAAAGTGTGGAGGTCAATTTAAATTCTCTTTCAGGTTGAGGCTACACCCATTCTTCACCATGAGCTGTTTCTTTCTTTTTCTTTTTGCTTCTTTTCAGGACTGAAAATGCCTAAGACACATGTATTATTAAGCTCTTCCTTGCACTTAAAATTGTGCTGAGTCCCGGACTAAGCAAAGACACAGCATTGCTGCCCTGTAGGAAGTGTAAATAGATGTGAAAGTCGTATCTGTGTGTACGATCTAACAGATATACCAGTCTAAACGAGTGCAAACATATTCATCCATGCGCTGAAAGGTCAAACGGGCAGTCTATCAAAGCTATTGCATTGTTAGTAGAATCCCTATGTTCCAGTTTAAATGGAAGCTAAACTCTGCTGGTGCATTTGCTGTTTTGAAACGAGAATGTGCCCTTTCCTGTTTATTCCAGAGGCAGCAGTTTTATGAGTTCAGCTGTAACACTATATTTTTGCAAGGGACAATTATAACCATAAAGGGAATTGTGTGGAAAAAGCTAGGGAATCTGCCGTTAGGCAAGAAGATGACCTTTTTACTCAGCTGACTTGCTAAATTTGAGCAGGTTCTTAGCATTTGGGAGAGATTTATGGCTGCTAAAGGAAGCATGACTGCTCACCATAAGACTGAAAATCTTTATTTCCTTTAAAAAAAAAAAGATGTGCAAATAGTAACTCGCTGATCCACGTTAGTTCAAGAACTTCTCTGTTCACCAGCACTTCTCTCCTGCACACTGAGACTTGGAGATTCCTCTACTCTGTGCTCGATGCTCTGCCCCTCCACTCGAGGCTGTTTCCTCCCCTAAATCCCTCAAGAGTCCCCCATTTAGTGACTGTCTACATACACACTTGGAAAAGTTAAATTTGCAAGAGCTGAATTTCCCAGGAGGAAACTCTGATTCAGGCCAGAAGGAATAGGCTGGAAATTTCCAAGTCTACTTACCCAGAAGCTCCTGGGAATATATCATAAATAACTTAGTTCATCCTGATAACCAGAAAGAAAGAACATTAGGGACCAGTCCAGGTGATGGAAGGGCCTGCACATGCATCTTTCTGGCCTGAAGCAGGAATTGATTATGTGGGCAATAAACATAGGCTGATCTCTTTGCTAATGGAAGAAGTTAAAGGGCATGAAGAAAGACGGTGTAAATAAGATCCCAATCAAATCCCGAAATAATAACAAATCAATTCTTTAAATATTAAAAATATAATTGATTACAATGGGTGCATTGAAAGATAATCTCAGGATAAACATTTTTATAAGGAACAAGCTGCTATAAATTTTAAAATGAAAGACCACTGCTTATTAAAAATTAAAGGTTTCCAGTGGCTATTTTTTCTCAAATAAGTATAAAGACTAACTTAAAAAGTGTTTGCAGCACATGTAAGTTAAAAAAAAATTATAAAACAATAGTAAGAAAGACAAATAGTCCAGTAAAAATAATCAACAAAGGATATGATGATGTGTTATGGCTTAACAGGGCCCTAATCCAATAGCTAGTGTTTCTGTAGGACAAGGACCCTTGGACTCACAGACACACAGATTAGATGGCCATTAAAGAAGGAGGCAGAGGTTGAAGTTAATGCTGCCACAAACTAAGGAAAGCTAGAGATACCAGAAGCTGGAAGAGGCAGGGAAGAACCCTGCCCGAGAGGCTTCAGAGGGAGCCTGGCTCTGCCAACACTTGATTTCAGACTCCTGGCCTCCGGGACTGGGAGAGAATACCCTTCTGTTGTTTTCCGCTACCCAGTTTTGGTAATCTGTGAGCAGCCACAGGAAAGTAACACGCCAAGAAAATGACATAAAAAACAAACACAAATGGTCAAGGAATATTAAAAGTCTGTTTGAGCATCTTTTTTTTGAATTATCGGCCACTTGTGATTTTGCCTCTATCTTTGCCTTCGTATATCCCATTCTCCACAGAGCAGCCAGAATATTCTTTTCACAAAGTATATTAGATTAAATCAGACTCTGGCTAAAAACCAACCAATGTCTGCTACATTCAATTTGGTTACAAGTAACAACAAACCCAAAGGTCTGAGGCTTAAATAAATAACATCCTTTAACAGGGGACTGGAGGTCTGTGGTTCAGGGACTCAACAGTGTAAGGAAGGACTCGGCTGCTCTGAACCCATGAATCTACTCCTCCATTCTCAGATTAATATGACACTAGTTCCTCCCTTTCTCTCCTTCTCCCAGGACTCTATTGTCTGCAACTCAAAGTCATCAAAATTCCCTGGTTACTCAAACTTCTCAAAATGTCTCCCTCCCTTCGTTGTTGAAATGGTTACCTGTTCTCCTTGGAAGCCGTCACTTCCTTTGCAGAGTCACCCTTTAGTACTGACTGTATTTCTCCCTTGTTCCCCACGCCTTGAGCCTGAGAGTGTCAGGTGTCCTCCCTGACGCACATTAGTGCTTCGTGACCATTTTCCTCCCTTCTCCTTTAAATCTCCCAGCTTTGAATTTTATGCCATTAAATTACACCACTAGCTTGCCCTCCATGTTGCAGCCACAGGCCTTCACTGTATTCTTTAAAGACTTTAGTTCCTGAATCATGATCACCCTCTCCAATGTCATTCTGTCATAATTCTTGGTAATTTAATTATCTGCTCATATGATTCTTCCGATCCTCGGCCTCTCAGTTCCTTGACCACCTATCCTGCAAAAGGTTTACCTTCTGCCCTACTTCAGCCACCTGATTCCATGGGTTATTCCTTAGACTTACATATTAATAATAATTACATCCCATTTGTAAATGCAGTTTCAGGCATTTACTCATTGAAGACAATCTCCTTTTAGTCCATCTAAGTGTCTTACTTCCATGAGACTCTAATGCATTGAACTTACCTTTTCACTGTCCCTCCGTTCTTCCTGACTTCCAACTTCATCAAACTTAAGTCCCATGGTCATTCATTATAATCACACTTATGTAAATTCATGACCTGCAAGGTAAAATGGCTCTTAGTGTTTTCAAATATCCCAAATTTCCCTAGCCTATTCAAATCCCCATATTCCTAGATAAATTTTTCACACTTTTTACACTCTTGTCAAGTGAACATCTCTTTCACTATCTCTTTCTCTCCTGAACTCAAATCTAGTATTTCCAACTGCTTCACTAGACATCTCTGGATGACTGTCTAATAGATATCACAAACTTAAAATGTCTAAAACTAAACTCTTCGCCTACCACTGAAAAGATGTTCAACTACAGAATTCCTATCACAATGAGTGATAATTCAATTCTCCCCTTTTCCATAGGCCGAATATTTTTTGAATAAATAAATTTGTTTTTTATTTTTAATCTGGGGGTAGGTGCTTCTTTGTCAGCTCATGGCTTCAAGATAGTGTCAGACTCTATCAGAATATTCAAAGCCTGGAAACAATGGTGAAAAAATTATATGATTCAAATCTTGCCTTTTATCAAGAAACAAATGGATTTTCAATGACCAATCAAAAAATTTAATTGAAATTTGAAGAAAAGGAAGAAAATCGTCCATTTTTTTCACCTATAAACAAATTAAGTACTAAGGAAGAAAACTGATGAGACAGAAAATCACAATAAAGAATGTTTCCAGCATTCTTAGGATAAAAAAAAAATGCAGTGATGATCTGAAGCAAAACTGGACTTACTTAACTTAGCTCTTTTCCCAGTTGCCTATGGGTCCATAAGGGTAGAAACGTGTCTGTCTTTACTGTCCTAGCCTCATTACCTAGCACAATGCCTGGAACTCAGTAAGTACACAGTTCTGAATCAATAAATGAACTCCAACTAGGGCCTAAACTGTGTGTATGTCATTGCACAAAAAGTGAGTAAAAATATGGAGGCTTAAATTTTTAGCACACGTATGCAAACATAGTTTTTTACATAAAAACATAGTTGGGTGCTGTGGAACTGACAACTAACATGTCCACAGAGAGACAGACCTCAAGTAAATACCTTATATAGAAAGGGAAATGGCAGTGCTTAACAAGGAGTCTCTTTGTGTGTGTGTGTGTGTGTGTATCACAAATCTAAGGATAAATCCTTCTGGTGGGAGGAGGGTTAGTATAGCACACCGAGGATCCCTTCAAGAAAAGCCAGAGAGAAACTATATTTTCCTAATCTATATTAGAAAAGGAACAAAGAGGAAGAAATTGAGAATTTATAGGGGAAAAAAAATTCTAGAAGAATTGTTTGACTGAAAGCAGAATATTAGAAAAAGCTTTGATGTATCTGACAGTATCTACACTCATAAGAACGATGCCAATTCTAAGCAAACTCTTCTAGACACAGAAGAGGAAAGAACACTTCCCAATTAATTTTGTGTTTCCAGCCCGACGGTTTATACTGATACGAGAACTGGACAAAGGTGTTACAAGAAAAGAAAACTGCAGATCAATAACCTTCATAAACGTAGATTCAAAAGTACCCCCGAAATTATCAGCAAATTGAATCCATCAAATCCACCATGACCACGTGGGGTTTATCTCAAGAATGGAAGTTTAGATCAGCATTTGAAAAAATCATTCAATTCACCATATTAACAGCCTAAGGAAGAAAAATCATATGATCATTTTGATGGATGCAGAAAAAGCACTTAATGAAATTCAGCATTCATTAATGATATGGAAAAGATCTCGGCAATCTTAAGAACTGAAGGGGATTTCCTTAACCTGATAAATGGCATTTACAAAAGAAACCGACATCTAACTTCACAATTAACAGCAAACTATTTCTCCCTAAGGCCGGGAGCAGGTCAAGGATTTCTTCTCTGATCTCTCCTCTTCAGTGTATTAAAAGCTGGGCAAAACATTCATACAAACACACCACCGAAGACGATATATGGGAGAAATATAAGCCCGTGAAAAGATCATAAGTCATTAGGAGGATGTAAATTAAAATCACAACAAAATACCACAACATATACATTAAATAAAATAAAACACAACACCAAGTCTTGGCGAGGCTGCAGAGCAGCTGGAACTCTAACCACACTGAAGGTGGGAACGTAAGGCGCTGCTGCCTTTCAAAGCAGTTTAGTAGTTTCTCATACAGTTAAACCTACACTTCCCATAAATCCATATAAACCCTACCCTTTGGTATTTAACCAAAAAGAGAAAAATACATGCCCACAAAAATATTTCTAAACATTTATAGTTTCTTTATTATAATCACCCCAAGCTGAAAAGATCCTAAATGCTCGTCATCTGATAACACATAAGTAAGTGGTACATACATAGAACAGAACACTGCTCAGTAATAAAAGGGACTATGGCTGCACACAACAACGTGGGTGAATCTCAAATGCATTATACTAAGTGGAAGGAAGCAGATACAAAAGGTTATGTACTATATGATTCCATTTACATGACATTCTGGAAAAAGCAAAATCAGAGGGGCAAAAAACAGATCAGCGTTTGCCACGGGCAATGGAAAGGCAGGGAGAAATGGATTAGAAAGTATCAAGAGAGAACTTTTGGGGGTGAGGTTGATGGAAATGTTCTATATCTTGATTGTGGTGATGGGCACACAGCTGTATGCATTTGCCAAAACGCAAAGAATTGTATATCTAAAACAGTGAATTATATTGTATGAAAATTGTACTAGTTATCTATTGCTGTCTAACAAAATATCCTAAAACTCAGTGGCTTATGACAATAAGCATTTATTAGCTCATGATTTCTGAGGGTCAGAAATGCAGGCTCAGCTTGGCTGGGTCCCTCTGGCTCACAGTCTTTCTCACAAGACTGCATCCTGGGCTGGTACAGTCATCTCAAGGTTCAGTGGAGGTAGGATCCGCTTCCAAGCCCTCCCAGGCTGCTGCTGGCAGTACTCAGTTCCTAACCTCTTAGTGACTAGGGGCCTTCCTCAGTTCCTTGCAAGGTAGATTTCTCCATAGGGTGGCTCACAGCACGAGAGCTGGCTTCCCACAAAATGAGTGAACAAGAGATCAAGAGGTCAGCCCCAAGCAGAAGCCACAGTGGTTTTTTTCAACCCAACCTTGGAAGTGACATCCTATTATCGTTACCTTATTCTATTCATTAGAAGCAAGTTGCCACATCCCACCTACACATGGCGGGAAGAGATCACACAAAGACATGAATATCAGGGAGCATCATTGGGGGCCACTTTATAATCTGTCCACTGCACAAATTGTACCTCAGTAAGCTTGATTTTTAAAAAAACAGGAGGACTAGAAGTAGGACTAATGTAAAGTACATACTTAGGGGCAGCTAAGGCAAGGAGACTAAATAAACCAGAAAGTGTTAACAATGTGAGCCCAAGATGCATGCCTGCATGTCAAGAGTGATATCTCCATCAAGAAAATCAGATGGCTGAGCAGGCAGTGGGGACAATGGGGAGAGACAGGACTTTATTGATTAGACACAAATTGGGGTTTAAGAGCAAGACCTGAGACAAGGAATGAAGACAGAGGTTTTAGGACTTAGAGAGACAGGAGACGACGCGAGCTGTTAATACTGATCCCTCTGGGAAAAACTTCAATCTAAAGAGCAAAGTAAACAAACAAACAAACAAACAAAACTAGCTACAAAATCAGATGACAAAATCATGGGTTAACAAATGCTAAATTGCCAAGCCTCAAACATAGGAATTTTAAAGTTTACTATTGGATCTAATTCCTCAGGACTGGCCTGTGATGGGAACAGGAGCCAGGCAGATCATTACAGAGACCTGATTTGGCAGCGATGCACGTGCAGAAACCCTGAAAGGCTTTAGCTTCCCGCAAGTTCAATATGGGACAATAGTGAAACTAATTTGCTTGAAAGGTCAATTCACTATTAGGCTGTGCTCAGAAACTACCAATTCTGATCAAAGGATATTCCCATTCACCTTTATGGTAAGATCACACCAGAATGAAATGATTCGGCATGCGTGGTCTCTGTCAGTGAGATAGTCTTTAGTAGTTAAATGATACAACAAAAGTTTTCATAGAGACTTGAAACCTAAAATGTAAGATCGGTAAAGAGATTTTAATGGAATCTGTAGCATGCAAACAGGGCGTGAAAATATAGAAATTTATTTTTATGCATTAATATAATATATTCATTATGCTTAATATATGTGTTATAACAATATAATATAAATTTTATTTATATATAAATATAAAACATCTCAAATATTGCCAAGAAAGAGAGATTCTGCCCTCGGGTGTAGATAATCTTCAGGGAGAAGAAAGGATTCATGTCATTTTGCAGACTGGGAAATGCTAAAGGCTTCAGCAGAATGCAGCGACAGCGGCAGTGCTGTGCCGACAAGCTTATTCCTTTAAAGGCTGGAATACGCATATAAAGTTGAACGAGAAGCTTGTGGTTTCTTTCTCATAGGTAGATAATGGGAAAGAATAACTATTTACTATCAGGTTTTCCTTTGTGTGAGTGTGTTTAGATATGGCATTAATTTGAGTGCCTTCTAATTGATTAGGAGAAGAATTCAATTTTCATATATGGCTTCAATGAGAAATAGAGCCATTTGACTCTGGAAAGTTTTTCAGGCACTTTTGTAATATAAGATTCAGGGGATTAGGGACCAAACATGTTTTGTTCACCAGCCCCTCGAAAAAAAATAGTTACATTTGCCTCAGAACTAGGTGAGAGCATCCTTACTCGTCTGCTAACTGCGGTAATATGAATTCTTGTTGGTATACACGTTTTATCTCAAGTGTTTACCATGTGTTATCATTTTTTTTTCAAAAAAAAAAGTTCCAGAATGCGAACACTCTTCTCACATAATTATTCATAAACTGTATTTATCCACAAAGTTAATCCCACTCTTTCAAACAGTCTGGAGAAGCCTGAAGCCTGGAGGGCTGGGGAAAACAATTACAATAATTTTTCTGAAGATACAAAAGCTCCATAAAAAATGCTGAGCAAATATGCATAAAGTCAGTTAGCATAAAGCAGAGCTTAATCTTAGAAAAATTAAAGATAAAATGCAATCAAATTATAAATTAGACCCAAAAAACTATAACTTGAAGAGAACTGAGGGAATAGACTAGATGCTTTCGTTCAGAACACCAATGAAAACATAGTTTAGAACCTTTAGTGTCTACAATAATAACATATCAGTAAAACGAGGAAGCATTTATTTTTGGCTAGAGTTACATATATGACCACACAGGTATGCACTGTACAACTGTAATGCATAACTTGTATACCTGAATGTGAATGATCAATCACTATTTACCAAGCAGAGTGACTGGCATACAACATTTTAGTTAGCAGCAATCCTATGAGCACAACATTATCAGTCTCCATTTTACATATACAGAAATGGAGGTACACAGAGTCTAGAGAGTATCCCCAATCCATACAACTAGTAAACAGTGGAGCAAAAACTAAAACCACATCTGTTCAATTCCGAAGTTCAATTATCTTTTCATTTAGCATCTCTTTCTGAAATACCTCTATCCAATTAATTTAGTTATTAAAGCAATATTACTTGATAAACAGAATTTCTTGGCCTGATTTCATGTCTACAAAATTATACTAAAGTTATTCATAAATGTAAATAAAGATTTAGTTAAAATGATACTCATCATAATATTGCTTAAAAAGTAAAACAGCAACAACCACCAACAGAAGAATAAGAAGCCTAAAGTTACAAAATAGGCACATATTAAAATATTATGAAGTAAAGGGTATTCTTAAATATTAATGACATGGAAAATGTTCACCAAGTATACAATCTTGTGTTTACAAGTACTAAGACACTTACAAAGTGATGCCACAATTAAACTTATAACTTTAATGTCCTTTTCTTCATATACTGCATTCATGAAATTCTATTCAACACCTGAATTTTTAAAAATGTCTCTGTCTGATTCCAAAATTCACCTGATTCTAGTTCAATATAGCAAAATGGGTCCCTCTTCTCTCCCAAAAGATAACTTTAATAACAGAAAAAATATATAAATATAAAATAATCCACTGTTTCAGTGGAAAACCATGAAGGGACCATTTACTGAGCAACACTGAGGAATAATGTGAAAATGTAAATGAGATTGCATTGGATTAATCATGAATCTAAGAGCACCAAAAAAAAAAAAAAAAGAAAAGAAAGAAAGAAAAGAAAAAGAAAAAAAGAATTAAAATTCCATCAAGCAAATACAATAACTTCTGAATAAAACAAAATTGCCTCTAGAAAACTTGGACCCAAGGTCTAGATTCATCACTACAGGACAGAATGAGAGTAAGCCAAGTAATCAGTAGGCTTTTCATTCAAGTGAAGCCCAGCCTTCCATATCCTTGACTGTGATATTTGTTCTCAGTGAATGTTGTGAAATTAACTCTTGAAATGATGAAGAATATGTTTCTTGATAGAGTTCAAGAATAAACTTTGAGCCAAGGAGAGAATTAAGGGAGTTCCTTGGATAATTTTACCATGGAATCAGCAAACACTACAAAACTAGCTCTTTGTACTTTCAGAGAGCTGGTTGTTAAACATTTACCAAAGTACCACATAGCTGCAAGGGAGGCTGGAAAATAAAGATTTATTTTTTATTATTTTTTTAAGCTGAGCATATTGCTATTCCTTTTCTTCCTATCAAAGTAGGATGACATGGTAGAAAACTAGCAGTAACTGATACACAGAAAGATGCAAATTCAATTCTCATAAATGAAAAACTTGATCACTAAAATAATTTCAAGTCTCTACATAAAGAATGAATTGAAGAATAAATAATACTTAAACGGAATTAGTCTAGAAGACATACTTATTTTTTCCACAGTGTAGTACAAATTAAAGAAAATAATGGGAAACTTTAAAGAAAATTTAAAGATACACAGGGTAGATCTGAAAGATCCAATATCTGTATAATAGAAATTTCATAAACAGTGTAAGTATTCTACGAAAAACAGAAATAATGGTAGAAGAGAAAACATCAAATACTTAACACAGAAAATTTCCCTCAGAGACACATACCTAGGACAGAACTTCATGTAATCTGGGGTATCAAAGGGTAAAGAGAAATTCCTGTCATGTTCAGGATAAGAAGAATATCCTGTATTAGACTGAGTATCAGATTGCAAATGCCCAAATTTGCTTGAGAGTGAAAAGTAGACAAATTTTTAACTATGGATAAAGTATAAATAGCAGGCAACTTGACAGGTTTTTTTTTTTTATAAAACTGTTATATATGAATATCCTTTGAATGATCAGTTGATTATCCTGGTATCCATCTTCCATAAATACTGCCACAAATGTACAAGGACATATGTAAAAAAAAAATTGTGGCACCATGTATAGTAGCAAAAACTAGAGTCAGTCTAGAGGTTTATCGCCTGAGAATAAATACATTTTAATATTTTCATATTATGGAAATCTATATAAGCAAGCAAAAGGAGAAGCTGTATGTCAATATGCTGTATGGAAGATTCTACCACACATTGTTAAGTGAGGAGGAAGTTGCAGAACAATGGATAAAATTTATATATATGCAGAGGTATACACAAAAAATTGTTAATAGCAATTAATCTTAGAATTGGTAAAGGGAGATGAGAACTTCCACTCTTTATTTTTATACATTGGTTTAATCTTTGATTTTTTTTCACAAAGAGCAAGCCCTCTTCTAGTTGTTTTTAAAAAGGTGTACTAGGATGTATTCATGAATAAAGACTCAATATCCAAGCACAAGAGTAGTCCAAAAATGCTGGGAAAATATAATAATAAAAAGCCTGTAGCTTTATGAGTTATGTTTCATATTTAGGCAGAAATCATGACATTTGACAAATCTGATTATAGAAAAACTAAAACAAAACTACAAAAACAGCTCCTCTCAAAAAAAAAAGAGAGAAAAGAAAAAGTAAAGTGTATGGAAAACAAATACCATAAACTAAGATAAAAGACAAGAAGAAACTGAAGGGACAAAAGCATGTAATATGAATAATAAAGTAATAGTGTACACACACACACACACACACATAATATTTAAAAATACAAAGTACAAGAAAGGGACAGGGACAAGGGGCAGGACACAAGTCCCCACAGGCCCAGTAGGATGGATGTTTAAGTCAGTTCAGAATTTCTGGACAGAAATCTTTAAAACAATTTAAATGCCTTAAAAAATGTGCCTATCCTTTAATTCAGTGACCTCATATGTAGAAATTTAACTCCAAGAAAATAATCAGGTAAGTATACAAAACAGTGTTATCAGTGACTCCAATCGTGAAACTGTGAACACCACTAAAGTGTGAAATAATAAATGGACTGGTTAAAATAATTATGAGATATAGACAGATACAGATTTAGATACATAGCAAGATACCCACATATAGGCATAGGAATTGCTTAATTTTTTATGTATTTTAAGAGGTGAGAATACAGGATATTTCATGTGCTTCCATTTATGAAAAAAATTATATATATATATATAAAGTTTTCCAGAAATACAGTAAATTCACCCCAGAAACATTTACTGAGCATCTGGTACAGAAGGGCAGCACAGTACAGTGATTACAAGCACTCACTCTGCAGCCAGAGAGCCTAAGTGAACCCCAGGTCTGCTGCTACCCTGCCAAGTGGACTTGGGCAAATCCTGCATGCTCCCACAGAGAAAAAGGATGCTGTGAAGAAAAATGCAATGTAGTAAGGAGAACAGCGAGTGATGGGGTGGGGAAAGGTGTATCATTTAGAGTGGTTATGGGAGGCCTCGCTGAGGTCTCAAGTGGAAAACTGTAAGAAGTGAGGGAGCAGAGAGCCAGCACCCCAAAACTCCAGGGGATAGAATCCCAAGTGGGAGGAGTTGCAAATGCGAAAGCCTGAGGTTGGGAGTCTGTGGCGTGTTCTGGGAGGAGCAGGAGGCCGCAGGAGAGTAAATGGTACCCGACTGTTCACAGTGGAATTCGTGGAGACCCTTTTCTCTTCATACTCATTTGGAATTTTGCAATTAGCATGAAGTAATTTTACAATGGAAAACAGCATACATATTCACATTTGGAAGAAAGCAAGTTACTTTCTTAGTGATTACTCCCTCCAATGAGTATTATCTGTGTTCTATTTTTTTAAAAACACATGCTCATACCTTCTAAGCAAAATTCGAAGCCATCTGCTTAGTCAGGCTCTCAGGAGAGGCTTTAGCAGTGAGGAGTACGTGCTCATGATTCTGTCTGGGACAGTGTTGTTTTCATGCTTTGCTCTTTACCTGGCCTGCACCCTCCGACTATGTTTGATTAGAAACCATTTTTAACTTTAAATGGCTTTTTTAAAATTGGCATTTTTCCTCATGTGCCAAAAGTAATGAACATATATTTTTAAAAAAGAAAATGAACTTGATAAAATATTTTGCTTGGCTAGAAATATTTTCAGTAGTTTATTAACTGCAAAATAATTCCCTACTGAATGCCAGAAATCCTGTGCAAGAAGTTGCCTGGGGCTAAATAATATGTGTTCACCTTTTAATCACACTGACAGAGAGGAAATGGAAAGCAAGTCCACCGGCATTCAACACGCAGTCTTAATTTCAATGGAGAGGAGCCGAAGCATGAATAGCATGAAATATCAGATAATACAAAAACTGTTTATGATTTTTGTTGAGGAGGGGTATAGTCTAGCTTTAGTATATAGGTATTTCCATCAAACTTGGAATTTATTCCCATTCAAATAACGAAACCACATTGTAAAAACCTGATTTAGTTGGAAGTCTCAGGAAGGAGGGAGTCTAACTTGTCATCTATTTCTGCCTGATCTTTGAGCTAATGATTGACAGCTTCATTTCCTTCCCAGACTATATATTCATCATTTTTAAAAGCCATGGCTTGAAAAAAAAATTATGGCTTTCTTTGGCTCCATCTTTGCAGACAGGTTAGTCACAGTGTTTGTTACCAGTGTGGCAGGGACACTAGACACTGTTTATTGAACTGCTGTACGGGTGTTTCACTTCACAGCTGTACTGTACACAGGATGAGGGCAGGAAAGAGTGTCGCATGCACATTTTTACCCTGAGCAACTAGCAGAGTGCTTGACAGATAATAAACGTCTAATATTTGTTTGTTGACACTAAAAGACAATTCTGTAGCATAATAACTTTATACTTCATAATGTAATAAAAAAGAAATTTGCAATTTTATTTTAATAGCAACTTTCTTCCTACCCTATTTCTAATTTTCCTACTGGCCAGGTAGAAGGTCAGCAAGGATGCAATATAATTGCATAAAAGTGCCTCTTTTATTAGTGAGGATCATTCCAGTTGAACTAACATTTTAGTTTTATATCCTTAATGTTTAAAAATGTGTTTTTTTTTAAAGATGAAGCCAATAGTAGCTTTAATGAAAAATTATTAATTATTCTGAACTAAAAATGGGTCTTGATCATTGTTTGGCTTTGGACACTCATGTAAATCTGAAGTATTTGTCTTTTTAAAAAAATTTGTCTTTTCTCTCTCTCTCTCTCTCTCTCTCTCTCTATATATATATATATATACACACACACAAAAATTTTTTAAGGTTACACTCCATTTAGTTATTACAAACTATTGGCAAACTCCCTATGTTCTACAGTACATCTTTGTAGCCCACCTTACACCCAACAGTTTATACCTCTTACTCCCCCAGACCTATATTGTCCCCTCCTCCCTCCCTCCCCACTGGTAACCAGTAATTTGCTATCTATATCTGTGAGTCTGTCTCCTTGTCGTTATATTCACTAGTTTGTTGTATTTTTTAGATTTCACATGTATATGGTGTCATACAGTATTTGTCTTTCTCTGACTTATTTCACTGAGCATAATGCCCTCTAAGTCCAACCATGTTGCTGCAAAGGGCAAAACTTTGTTCTTTTTATGGCTGAGTAGTATTCCACTGTATTTATATCCCACATCTTCTTTATCCTGAAGTGTTTGGTTTTGTTTCACTGGGGGAAAAAACATGTAGAGTTCCAGAGATTGAACAGAATTAAGTGGATTATCCATGCCACATGCCCTTTCCACCCTCAAGCCTACCCCTGATTCTATGGTGATGAGGAATCCTCCTATGAAAGCAACAGAAAACAGAGAGAGGGGCCTTTTTAAAGAAAAGTATCAGCCCTGTCATGAGCAATAAATCTCTTAGAGCATCGCAGAGAAGATACTTCTTGCCATTTTCCTCCCTTTCTTACTGATAGTCCACTAAAACACCTTAATGTGGCCATCAGGTACACTCCCATGGTTAATTCAGAGTTACCTCTATTTCTTTTAATTCCTTGAAATCCCCACTTTTGCAAAAAATTACAAGGCAGCAGTATAGACAATGATCAGCCTGTGAGTCTGTTTCTGTTTTATAAATAAGTTCATTTGTGTCATTTTTTTAGATTCCACATATAAGTGATAATGTATGGTGTTTTTTTTTTTTTTCTCTCACAGACATAGAAAACAAACTTATGGTTACCGGGGGGGAAGATGGAGAGTAGAGTGATAAATTTGGAAATCGGGATTTTCAGATACACACTACTATATATAAAATAGATAAACAACAAGGTCCTACTGTATAGCACAAGGAATTATATTCAATATCTTATAATAGCCTATAATGAAAAGAATATGAAAAGGAATATATATATATATTTATTTATTTATAACTGAATCACTATGCTGTACAACAGAAATTAATACAATATTATAAACCAGCTATACTTCAATTTAAAAAAAAAGGGAGAATTTAGGGAAAAAGTGAATAATCAGCAAACTTTGGCTGCATTATTGAGGAGATTTTTCTTCTTTCAGTACATTCTACAAAGCTCCAGCTACTAATCACTGTTAGTAAATGGCCTCTCTCTCTTTTTGCAGGGTGGTATAGTTTTCTGCCTTTCCTCAGTGGGTCTCCCTTTTTAACATATTTCAAACAGCAATTTCTGAGTTTCATTTCAGTGACTGGAAGATTTTATAGTTCCTGTCCTTTTATCAGGAGCTTCCGATTTGTACGTTAAGGAAAAAAACCACCTCCATCCATGCAGACGTCATGCGCCTCCTGACACTTTCCGTCTCACACACACTGCTGTATGCAGCAGCTCTGGACGTTTGACACACTGCATTCCCTAACAGACAGTCTACACACTGACATTTAGCAAAATAGCATTGAAGTTTTTTTTTTTTTAGATCTAGACCCTCATTCATCACCTGTTAGCAATTTAAAGTTTTTAAATTATACTCTATCATAGTCTTTAGGAATGTTCTATTTATGACACATTGCTCTCATTTCAATATAGTTTTGTGGGTGGGTGCGTCATACTAGGAGCTGAAGCAGAAGAGAAAGTTCATTAAATAATCATTTCACACTTTATAATATATGCACCTAATAAACACATTGAAAGATTTAAAATATTCCAGGGAGGACATATTCATAGAGGCAGCTTGAAATATGATTTGAGCAATTATAAAAATATATTTATCAAATGCAGACAACCAATCTGCGTATTTCAAAGGAAAATACTTTATTTAAACTCTGACTTCACTTCCTATCCATCATTATAGCCAAAGTTCTAACATTTTATTTCAACTGCAAACTTACCATCATTTACTTTGTCTCTCCCACATTCTGCTTAAGGAAAAAAGAAGAAAAAAAAATATATATATATATCAAGTTTATAGCAAACATTGGGTGAAAATTAAACTGAAAATGTATTAAATAATGAAAAAGCTAAATGAAACAAATTATTAGAGTGGAGGTTTTTTTGAATTGATTAATTTGACAGCAAACACAATAATGATTAATCTATCTTTGCACACATATCTATTCTGCCTTTCCTTTCTCATCGATGAAGTCAATGTGTATGTTAAAGAATGTCTGGTATGGTGGTACATTAATTAGTTTGTTAGTGTTATTAGCAAAAGCCTGACATTTAAAGCTACTAAACCCTCTAGATCTAACACAGAGACATACGTCTCCTGGTATTACCATTTTGGCTTTGGGAAGACTAGTTCATGTGGCCTTTTGCATAACAGATACAAGACAGTGAGTGTCCACTGCTTTGGAGAAAACTTTTAACAGGTTTTATTTGTTTTTGTTTTTAACAGAGATTACTTCACCCCAGATTTCTTGATATACAGAATTTATCTTTCTGGGTATAGTGTAAGCACATTAGCACAAGGCATGTAAACCCATCTGAGAAGAAAATGATTCAGAGCCCAACCTCTTCCTTTCTAGAAAGAGGAGCCTGGACGATGCTCTGGTCCAGTTCCAAAACCACCCTAAGCCCTGGGAGAATTCCACAGAGCACTCAGGAGCTGAGGTGGGGGAGTGAGAGGAGGAAGCTACTTAAGAAGAAACATACATAAAGGTCACAGTCAAAACATGGGCCAAATGAAAGAGTGAGATTTCATTGGAAGATTGTACTTATTTTAAAATGTATATGGAAAGACAAAAACCATAGACTATTCAAGACAACACTAAAAAAGAACGGAATTGGAAGACTCAATTTATAATCAACTGATTTTGACAAAGGTGCAACGGCAATTCAATAAGGAAAGGAGAACCTTTTCAACAAATGATGCTGGAACAACTGGATATACACATTCCACCCCCCCCCCCAAATGAACCTAGACACGACCTCACCACTTATACAAAAACTGGCTGAAAATGAATCAATGATTTGAAAGTTTGTAGAAGAAAACATAGGAGAAAATTTGAATTACCTTAGGTTTGGTGATGAGTTTTTAGATATAGCATTAAAAACATGATCCATAAAGGAAAAAAACTGAGAAATTGGGTTTTACTAAAAACAATTGTTCTGTGAAAGACAAATGGAGAAAATATTGGCAAATTACATATGTGATAAAGAACTGTATCCAGAATTTACAGATCTTAAAACTTAAGTGTAAAAAACAATACTCAATGAAAAAAATGAGCAAAAGTTCTCAACAAACACCTCATCAAAGAACAGATATATTACAAATAAGGATATGAAAAGATGGTCAACATCATCTGTCATTTGGAAATGCAAATTAAATCAACAATAAGATATTATTACACACTTACTAGAATGACTAAAGTTCAAAATCTCTCATTACTGGTGAAAATGCATGACTGAAAGACAGTTTGGAAATTGCTAATAAAGCTAAATACTGCCTTAGCCTACAAGCAAACAATTATGCTCCTACTTACTTTTTTTTTAACATTTTTTATTTATTTATAATCATTTTACAATGTTGTGTCAAATTCCAGTGTAAAGCACAATTTTCCAGTTATACATGAACATATATATATTGATTGTCACATATGCTCCTACTTATTTATTCAGCTGATTTGAAAAATGGTATTCACACAAAACCTGCACACAAACGTTTATAGGAATTTTATCCATAGTTCAGAAAAATCTGAAAAAAAAACCCCAAAAAACAAGATGTCCTTCAACAGGTGAATGAGTAAACAAGCTGAGACAAATCTGTATCGTGGACTATTACACTGTGATAAAAGGAAATGAGCCATCAAGTCACAAGTAGGCCTGGATGAACCTGAAATCCATATTGTTAAGTGAAAGAAGAAAGTCTGAAAATGTTACATAATATGTGATTACAGTTATATGACACTTGGAAGACAAAAACAAATAAATAAGAAAAAGATACATAGCTCCTCGGAGTTTGGGGTGGGAAAGAGTTGAATGAGTGAAGCACAGGACTCTTTCAGGCAGTGAATGGTTGGTGTGATACTGTCATGGGGAATACACGACATTTTGCATTTGGTTAAACCCCTGTAACTTCACAGCAGAAAGAGTGAATATTAATATATGCAAATTTTAAAATTGTCTCAAGTTGAAGGATCCAAGGATGGAATGTAGAAGGTGGAAAAAGAATCTAAATGCATTATAACTGTATGAAACAACCTCAGTGGGGTTGCAGACAAAGATGCTAACTGAGCGACTTTGGAAATGAATGGTGTCTCTAAGATGAAACGTGAAAGTGACTGTGCGTAACACTATCTTCTTTTTGGTGATGCTGACTCCCACTGGCACGTGGGTTAGCTATTCTGAAAGCCCTAGGTATGGACACTGGAACTGAATGACTAAAGTAAATGGATAGCAGATGATGGGAACCAGGGTTCCCCAAGTAGATTAGAGTTAGGGACTCTAATGAATCCATGTTTAATTTAATATAGACACAGCTGGGTACATATAGAGAAATATTTGTAGATGTGCATATGTAATGGGTTCGTATACACACACACAATTACCCAGTCAGTTTAGAGGGCCTGGAAACAAGAACCCAAATGTAATAAGCACACCTAGTGCACAGATCTTGGTTTCTTATGCCGTTCTCCAATAAAAAGAACCAGAGCTCCATAGAAAGGGCTGATTTTAGGAATGGGGGCAGGAAATATACAAGAAGAGCCTAGAGCATCTTGTAGTGCAAGAAAATAATTACTCAAAAGAGCAGGAAATGATAGGACTATATAAAAGGGATACCAGAGCCAACTAAAAGAGCTCCCGATGGTTAAAGCTGGGGAAATTTGAGCTACAAAAATTATAAAATATGTACATGAATTTCTAATAATAATAATAATAATAATAATGATATGCCACAATCAGTTCATGAATTGTGACAAGTGTACCCACTAACCCAAGCTGTTAGTAGCAGGGGACACTGTACGGGGTATACAAGAACCCTCCCAAGTCTCTTCACAATAATTCTGTAAGCCTAAAACTGTTCTAAAATTTAAAGGCTATGTTTAAAAACCATCCACTCTCCAGAGCTAAGTATATGTTTATGATCTGAAATATCTATGAATAAATAACAATATCACATCCCAAATATCATTGAAAGGTCTTATCCTCAGGTTTCAAGCCCATTAAACTTGCAAGATGATCAAACTACATAGTCTAAGCCAATTTTATGCCAAAAAGACCAACCCCAAAACATTTCCAAAACAAATTTTGAAATGCATTTTTATCCATAAAGTCAAAACTAATGTTTTGCATTTTCTGTCAGATTAAATTTTACATTGCTTTTAATCTTTATTGCTTGTATATGAAATGCATTGCAGGTTTCAGAACAAAATTCACTTAGACAAGTAAATGACTTTTGTGCTGTATATTTCCACACATTAATTGCATCATTTGTATGCTAAAGAAATGAAATTTTTATTCTGCTGTGGCCACCAAGGATTAATTTAATGAATTGAGTAGAATTTGGATTGCCTTCAGAGACAGAGGTTAAAAGGTACGTTTTGCTAAATATTTAAAATCTTTAACCTTTGTGGTATAGATTTCCATGATTAAAAAACAAAACAAAATAAAAAGATAGTTAAAGCACAGTCGTATCTTGCTTGAAATTTTTTCCTATGTGAATTCAGAGGGAATCTACATGATCCTGTGAATTAAAACACAATTTTATACATGTTATAATTTTGCTACAGAAGAACTTCCAAACATGTTTATCAGATTTTCTACAGTTCTATTTTATCAAACCTGGGCACCTAGAGGAGGAATTTTACATGTGTGTAAGCAGCATTAAGAGTCTCTTATATGACTCCCTTCTGCAGTAACAAATGGGATCATTTTAGAATTCACTGATTCCATTACTAAATGAATGGCCTTCCTAGTTCTATTTAATTTTTAATTTGGTCACTTGTGGGACAATTAAATGCTATCTTTTGTACTCTTGGAACTTCTGTATCATTTATTATTTGACATCTGGTATTTCCATCCCAAACTGTCAAACACAGAGGCAGCCCAGGTGCTAGAGGCTTTTGTGAAGCAATGGACACTATATATGGCATCATGTTTTTCTTTTATTAAATACAATTTCTTCCCTCAATTAACAAATTACAACAAATCTATCAAATGTGCAAGATGATTGAGGCATCTCTGTAAATATGTAAGGTGGTGTTCTGGGAAAAATTGATAAAAACAACCTCTTGACAGAAAGGCAGAAAAATCAGTTTTAAGTGAGAAATTACCTTACAAAATGTGTTTTATATTGTTGAATATAATTGGAGAAGATTATCTGGGATTCAACACAGAATAATAAAACATAAGCATTTAAAGCAATATATTTTCTTGAATCATTAAATTTAATCCAAGCCACAATGTTTCTACTTAGTATTTTATGCAACATTTAGAAAAATGTAGGCCTGTTTTGAGGATTGGCCGAAATGGACTTTTCATACACAAATATGCTTTACTGGGGTTTTTTTTTAATACTTTCATATTATAAATGTATACATGTTAACATCTAAAAGACAAAAATTAAAAAAATAGGTTTTTAAAATATTAACTGTCTGCAGAACATGCCGTAGCTTCTCACCACCCGCAGCCACAGGTCTTCCCGTTACTCTGACTCTAGTCCTTTCCAGCGGCCTTTGGACAGGAACCCGAAGCCCTGAACTTCCGGGAAGCCTTGGGAAGCCTTTCCATCCCAGCCAGACTAAAGCCGATTCTTTCCAGAAGGACTCCTGTTTGTCTAAATGTGCTATCTGAGCCCTCTCGCATGGGATTTCTGCTGTTTGCTCTCTTTTCCTAAGTATGAGTCATGTCTACTATTTCTTTGCATGTGTCATCAATTTTTGTTGGAAACTGGACATTTCAGGTAATATGTTGTAGCAAGTCTGGCTATTGATTTCCAGCTCTCTCCAGGGCTAGTTTTCATTATTATTTGTTTATCTGTTTAGTGACTATGCTAGAATATTGCAGTGAAACGTATTAATACCATTGTGTGAAACCTCTAATTTCCCCTCCTAAATTCTGGCCCTGGGGATGTGCAGTCGCTGTGAGGTCACAGCTGTTTAAACAGGGCTTTCCTTGTTTGTCCCTCTCCCTGATCTCTCTACTAAGCTGTCTGCCCCTCTTGCTATCACATCCAGCTCTTAGACTCTGATTTCTCTCTTGCTTTTGATAATATTAAACTATTCCATAGGCTGATCCAATTAAATATGGTCAGGGATCGTTTTAAGGCCGCGCTCGGCAGCAGACCGCCGCCATGGGCCGCGTGATCCGTGGGCAGAGGAAGGGCGCCGGCTCCGTGTTCCGCGCGCACGTGAAGCACCGGAAGGGCGCCGCGCGTCTGCGCGCCGTGGACTTCGCCGAGCGACATGGCTACATCAAGGGCATCGTGAAGGACATCATTCAAGACCCGGGCCGCGGCGCGCCCCTGGCCAAGGTGGTCTTCCGGGACCCGTACCGTTTCAAGAAGCGCACGGAGCTGTTCATCGCCGCCGAGGGCATCCACACGGGCCAGTTCGTGTACTGCGGCAAGAAGGCCCAGCTCAACATCGGCAATGTGCTCCCGGTGGGCACCATGCCCGAGGGCACCATCGTGTGTTGTCTGGAAGAGAAGCCTGGTGACCGCGGCAAGTTGGCCAGGGCCTCTGGGAACTATGCCACGGTTATCTCCCACAACCCCGAGACAAAGAAGACCCGAGTGAAGCTGCCCTCAGGCTCCAAGAAGGTTATCTCCTCCGCCAACAGAGCTGTAGTCGGTGTGGTGGCTGGAGGTGGCCGGATTGATAAGCCCATTCTGAAGGCTGGCCGTGCCTACCACAAGTACAAGGCAAAGAGGAATTGCTGGCCGCGCGTGCGGGGTGTGGCCATGAATCCTGTGGAACATCCCTTCGGAGGTGGCAACCACCAGCACATCGGCAAACCCTCTACCATCCGCAGAGATGCCCCTGCTGGCCGGAAAGTGGGTCTCATTGCTGCCTGCCTGATTTCTCTCTTGCTTTTGATAATATTAAACTATTCCATAGGCTGATCCAATTAAATATGGTCAGGGATCGTTTTAAGGCCAGTCTTGGAGGTTTGTTCTGACTGTAAGAGGGTTTTTGTTTTGTTTTGTTTTGCTTTTTTCTTACCTGTCTGTTTCCCTGCCTGTCTCTGTGTATACTAGCTGGCCTGTCATTTGCTTGGTGATCTCACAGAGCTAACAGTCTCCGCTGAAGTTTCTGTCACCTAAATCTCCATTGTTTCTGAGGCTGGCTGTTGACATTATTATTTGAGACTATTGAAATTACACTTTGTATTAAGTAAAGTTAATTCCTTTGGTGAGAGCTTTGGCGTTCTCTGTCTTTGTAGACCGTCCTCGAGCGAGTGCTCTGGACACTGGGTGGGAGCAGTAACCCGTTCTTCTCCTGGCATTGAACATCTGCCCTGTGAACGAGCTAGGGTGAGGGCGATTGGAGCCCTACCACCCTCGGCTTGCCATGCCTCGGTAGAGCATCGACCTCATGAGTAGACTCTCTGACCTCTCGATTGCGCTCATCAACAATTTAGCCTTTGCAACTCAGAGCTGGAGGGAATCAGAAACGCTGGCGGCCCACCCTGCCTCGGATTTGCAGGGTGCCTTGATTGGGAGCTTAGAAGAGACGAAGTGCTGTCTTCTAGGTCACATCTACCCCAAGTGGAGCTTCCCTCAAGCTGAGCTGGTGGTGGGGAGGGAGTGAAGGAGGGCAGGAGAGGGACATGTGAGATGTGGCTCACCTCCCACAGACTTGGTGTACTGAACAAGTTTTAGTAGATTTTATTGAATAAATGTTTCCTCATTTACTTGCTGTACACTCTTTAGAAAATTTCCAGTCTTTAAATACTTATGTGTATGTCTTCACAGATATAGATATGTCATTCTGTCTGTCTGTCTGTCTGTCTATCGAGGTAACTATCTATGTATCTATCTACTCATCTATTATCTATCTATCTTTCTACCTCATGCTTCTTTCACTGGGGAGCAAGTCCATGGAGCTCCTCCTGCTTCCGTTCCTAGAGTGGAAGCCTATTTGTATCATTAGTTTTCGAGCCCACTGTGCTAAACTATCATCAGTAGTAACGAGCTCCTCTAATCTCATGCTTTTTTAAACCAAGTCAGTCATAGGGTCTTGTAAGTGTTCAATGCTGGTGTCCACAGCTTCAGGGCTCTTTTCTCTCGAACTTTTCCCAGGAGAACAAGGATCTCAACCTTTCTAAAACCTGACTTAAACAGAAATTATGACTTCTAGCAACTTTCTAATCTCTTAAAACATGAAAACATGTGAAAATTCTTGCTGTAAACAATATGTTAAACTCTTTACCTTATTTTGTACTATAAAATATGATTGTTCTAATGGATAAACAAAGTGTATCATTTTCATATGATAAAATACTATTCAGCAATAAAAAGGAACAATCTACTGATTCATGCTTCAACGTGACTGAACTTCAAAAACATTAAGCTAAGTAAAAGAAGTCAATGCAAAATTCTATGTAGTATATGATTCTATTTATACGAAATGTTCAGAGAAGGCAAACATTTAGAGACAGAAAGAAGATTGATGGTTGCCCGAAGTTGGAGGAGGGAAAGGCGATTGCAAATAAGTGTGAGAGATCTTTTGGAGCTGATAAAAAAAAATTCTAAAATTAAATTTTTGTGATGTTGCAGTACTCTGTAAATTTACTAAAAATCTTTGAATTGTACACATAAAATGAGTTAATATATAGTATTAAAATCACACTTTAATAGAGTTGTTAAAATATGATTATCTTATTTGTCCCTATAGTCCCTATGTTTTGCATAATCCCTAGGACATAACATGTTCAATAAAGATGATTAAATGAATGAATCAATTAATTAATATAAAATCCCACTGGATGCAGAGATCAGTTCCTTTCCCAGATGGTAGTATCACCAGAGTGTAGAACAGCAAGCATTCATGGATCTATGTAATTTCACCATGCACTAGGGGAGGGACATGGGTAACAAAACAAACAGAATGTAAATAATAGAAAATTTGAGGCTAATCTCATCTGGGTCTACCTCTGATGATCAAGCAGGTGGTTACTTTAGGACCATTCCACCCTAAACCCACACCTCTCTGTAAGGAGAAATGTACAGAAAGAAGCAAGACAGGCTGAAAAAAAAGGATCCAGGATCCTCTCTTCACCCACTATGTTTCAATAAAAGGAGATCACTACTATCTGATCTTGTACTGTTAAGATACCCAAGTTTTTGTTTAAAGAAACTCTCTGTGGCAAACAAATGTGTATAAGCAATTTTGAATAATCATATTTATCTCAATGCTAATTAATTTTAAACAAAGTTTTTCCTCACTGACTTTGTAGATCATCTCCTCAGGAAGTCCTCTTTGATCTCAAGTCTTAGCACCCTTTGCTTGTCCATAACATAGGACCACCCACACCTCAGGCTGGGAAGGGATGGGCAAGAGCTATCTCGTTCATCATTCTACTTCTGGGATCAGAGTAGGTTCTTAAATAAATGTTTATTGTATGATTTAATTAAATCTTGAAGTTATTAAAGCACAATGCCAAACAAACTCAGTATTATAACATACCTTGTGTCTCTAAAACAGCTGAACAAAGCATTTGCCTATTTGCCAAATTTGCCAAAGGTTTCATTACCTTCTAATGCCCACATTGAGAAACTTACTGAATAATCAGTGACAGGTTATATATATGCTTTTCTATTTACAGGACCATTTTGCCTGGTTAAAAATACATATAAGACTTGTGTAAAAATTATTTTTCCATTTTGAAGTATTATAAAGCTTAGATTCTAATAATACATAATCAGCCAAATGTCAATGTCTCTTTTTTTATAAAGTGCTCAAAACTACCCCACTAATTATATTTAAGAGCTTTTGATTTAATCATTGTTTTACATGCTAGAAATGTTTCAGGAATCCAGTCTCTAGCCTGCCCCTAGATAAAACACAGGTAAATTTTGCCTTCTGCTCTTTGCTAACTAAGGCATTTACCTCCCCATTGAAGTGAGAAGAAAAGAGAAAGAAAGTGAAATTTAAGTGAGAAAGTTTTTTAACTTGATTATAATGCCAATAAAAAATTTGGTAGGGTTGAGCTTGAGAAATATGCTAAATGCAGTTTTTCAATCATCTATGGATTTCAATTATCCAAGGATTCCTCTCCCTTATTAGAATAAATAACTGTGAGCTAATGTAACTTATTTGGATAGAATTTAAATCTCACCACGCTCAACTTCATTATCTGGAACTGGACTTTCATTTTCAAAGACGGAAGGGAATTTAAGAAACTACATTATTGTGTTGGCTTGTTTTTCCTTTCTTTGAAAAAGCTGACACAGTGTTTCACGCATCAAGGAAACAATAAATTGGAAAGATTGTCAGTCAGCCTCCTTTTAGTACTTCATTGATTATAAAACTTATATTTTATCATATTCCTGAAACAATGGCTATAGTACTTGGAAAACACATTGACATGTAAGAATATGCATAGATATAAAAGTTTCATTCATGTATATTGCATGCACATACATGAATAAGCTATTATATCAAAGTCTTAAAATAAATATCTACATTTAAATAATTAAACATAAAAACATTTCACAAAAGTTTACTGCCTTCCTGGATAGATGTTCAACAATCACTCATGGCATCAGAAGGTCTAAATTAAACCATGGTTAAGAACATGGACCAAGGATTTTGATCATGATTTCTCTGAGTCTCAGTTTCCTTCTTCCTTATGTGTAAAATGGATGTAATAATTTTTTTGTGAGGAATAGATTATAAATACACGTGTGTGTGTGTAGGCTCAGTGCTTCGCGCATAGCTAACTAAATAGTAGTTGCACTATGGTTGTTATTTCCTTCCTTCTGCTGACTTTGGGCCATGTTCTTCTTTTTCGAATTCTTTTAGGTGGTAGGTTAGGTTGTTTATTAGAGATTTTTCTTGTTTCTTGAAGAAACCCTTTATCACTATTGACTTCTTTCTTAGAACTGCTTTTGCTGCATCCCATAGATTTGAAAGTGGTATTTTCATTTTCATTTGTCTCAAGTTATTTTCTGGTTTCTTCTTTTATTTCACCATTGATTTCATCATTTTTAATAGCATGTTGTTTAGTTTCCAAGTGTTTGTTCTTTTCCTGTTTTCCTTTCTGTGGTTGATTTCTAGTTTCATACTGCTGTGTCCAAAGAGATGCTTGATATAATTTCTATCCTCTTAAACTTGTCGAAGCTTCTTTTGTGACCTTCTATGTGATCTATCTTGGAGAACATTCCATGTGCACTTGAAAAGAATGTGTATTCTGCTTTTCTTGAATGTAACGTCCTGTAGATATCAATTAAGACCAACTGGTCCACTGCATCACTTGAGACCTCTGTTGTCTTACTGATTTTCTGTCTGGATCATCTGTCCATTGATGTCAGTGGGTGTTAAAGTCTCCTACTATTACTCCCTTTATGTTTGTTGCTATCAATGTCTCCCTTTATGTTTGTTGCTATTTGCTTTATGTATTTAGGTGCTCCTGTTTTGGGTGTGTATATGTTAATGGTATAATATTCTTTTCATATATCGATCCCTTTATCATTATATAATGCTTTTTTTGGTCTTTCATTATATCCTTTATTTTAAAGTCTATTTTGTCCTGTATGCTCATTGTAACATATTAGCATGATAAAGAACATGCCCACAGGCACCATGACAGTCCAAGGCTAATCACAAATGGTCAGAATGGTGGCCCAATTCCTGGGACTCCCAGCCCCTTCCCCAGGGTAGTTGCAATGGTCCTCCCACTTGTTAGAATATGATGCTACCAATTCCACACAAACTGGCAACACCATGCCTCATGGTGGCCTCTCTAGCTCCCTCCTCTTCGGAGACGGCCCGCACTCTGTCTTTGGGGTGTGTACCCATTTTTACTTTAACCTGAGCACCCAACCCTCACACCTCGTGACCTACACTCTATGCAGTAGGCATCTCTCTAAATAAATCTTTTGAAACAGCTCACACTCTATGCAGTATGTATCTCTCTAAATAAATCTACCTTTACTCAAAAAAAAAAACAAACAAAATTAAAATAAAGTCTACTTTGTCCAATATGAGTATTGTTATCCTCCCTTTCTTGTTGTTTCCATTTGCAAGAAATATCTTTTTCCATCCTCTAACTTTCAGTTAGAGTGAAAGTGAGTCTCTTGTAGGCAGCATATTGAAAGGTCTTATTTTTTATTAATTCAGTTAGCCACCTTATATTTTTGATCAGAGTCTTTAGTCCATTGACATTTAAAGTAATTATTGATAAGTATATACTTATTGCCATTTTATCCCATGTTTTCCAGTTGTTTTTATAGCTCTTCTTTGTTCATCTTTCCTTCTTTTTATTTCTCCCATTGCGGCTTGATGCTTTTCTTTTGCAGTATGCTTAAGTTCCTTTCTTTTCAGTTTTCATGTATCTATTATAGATTTTTGACTTGTAGTTAACCATGAGGCTCATATATGTTGATCCATAATTATATCTACTTGTGTTTTTATATCATTATAGATATAATGATAATTTAAGTTCAAACACATTCTGAAAGATCTACACTTTTTACTCTACTCCCCACACTTTGTGTTTTTGATGTCATATTTTGCATCTTCAAACTTATCCCTTTATTGTTTATTGTAGTTATAGATGCTTTTATAGTTTTTAATTTTTAATCTACATCCTAGCTTACTTAAATGATCTTCAATATTTATATGTTTGCCTTTCCTATTAGGGTTTTCCCATTCCTATAAATTCTTACTTCTTTTGCATTTAGAGAAGACCCTTCAACATATCTTTTAGGGTAGGTTTAGTATTCTTGCATTTTTTTAGCCTTCACTTGTCTGATAAATTATCTCTCTTTCTATTCCAAATGATCATCTTTCTGGGAAGACTATCCTACTATCCTAGTCTACATATTTTTCCCTTTAAGGATTTTGACTATATCATGCCACTTCCTTCTAGCCTGCAAACTTTCTGCAGAGAAATCAGCTGATAGCCTTATGAGGATTCCCTTGTATATGAGTCTTTTCTTTTCTTTTTTTCTCTTGCTGCCTTTAGAATTCTCTCTTTATCTTTACTTTTGCCATTTTAATTATGATATGTCTTGGTGTGGGTCTGTTTGAGTTCATCTTGTTTGGGACTGTATTTCCTGTACCTAGATATCTGTTCCTTCTTTAAGTTTGGGAAGTTTTCTGTCATAATTTCTTCAAATACAATTTTGATCTCCTCTCTTTCTTCTTCTTCTGGAATTCCTATAAAGTGAATGTTGGTACATTAAACATATCCTAGAGATCTCATATGTTGTTTTTAATTTTTTTCATTTGTCTTTGTTTCTGCTGTTCTGATTGGGTGATTTCCATTATTCTAGCTTCAAGATCACTTATGCATTCTTCTTTGTCATCTAGTCTGCTCTTCATTGCTTCTAGAGTGCTTTTTATCTCAGAAATTAAACTGTCTATTTTTTATTGGATCTTCTTTATAATTTCTGGGTCCTTGTTAAAATGATCCATGCTTAGATTGATTTTCTTTCTTAATTCAGTTAACATTTTTATTACCAACTCTTAAAATTCATTGCCTGGTAGAATGATTATCTCTGTTTCATTATTTATTTTTTTCAGGGATTACCTCTTGTTTATTCAATTGGGAGGTAAATACCCTATAAAGAGACACTTGATTCTGAAATCTGGTCTCCCCAGGCACTGGCTCTCAGCCATCCTCCAGAACTCCTGCATTGTGCATTCTGACATGCCTCACATTTGCTGGAGCTCTGTGTCAGAGCTGGATTTTGCTTACCTGTAGATTTCTTAGACTGACATTTTTTATGACTGTATGCTTGATTTTCCAATACAATTCTGACACTAAACAAGGGCTTTTAGATGCCTTACTCATGCTCTTGAAAGAGTCTCATCCCTGAAAGACTCACTAGCTCTAGAACACCAGCCTGAACAAAGCATCCAAGTTCCATTTACACAAGAGGGAATTTGGAACAATCTGTCCCTCTCTTCCTCTTGTACTCTAACTGATATGTCTCTCAAATTTTTACTACGTACTTTATCTCTCTCAAGAAGCATTTGACAGCCCCTTTAGCTGGTGTCCTCTTCCTCTCCTACCATTCTGTTGAACTTTGTATCTTTTCTACAACTCAGATCACATCCTCCTTTTTTCAGAATTTTTGTATTTGTGCCTTTTACTTTTGCTATATCACATTCTCTTAAATGAAATATTTATTTTACTTTCTATGCAAACTACATCAGGATCTCTCTCATAGCAAATATTCAATAAATACATGATAAGTTGAATTAATGTAATAAGAATATCACCTGTTATTTATAAAATATTTCACACCTTTGAAAACAAAACTGTAGATATATACATATAGCAGAGCAGGTAATGACAACAGTGCCCAATGACAGATAAGAATATTGAGAGGCAGAGAGTTATAAATATAGTACTTCACAACAAAAAACCCAGTTCTAATGGCTTGCCCTGAGTTTTTTTCCACAAGAACAGCTTTCTAGCTCAAATACAGCTGTGACTCAAATTTTTTGTGGTGGCTCTCTAATATTGCAGAGAAATATAATAGAAATCAAGTCATTACATAAGCATACTTCCTTCCCCAAATGAAAATAATCTTACTGTGCATTAGGAAATAACTAAAATAAAGAAAGATGCATGGTCATACTGCAGGATGCTATGTAGCATTTTAGAAGGAAGAGGTAGAACTAAATATGTTAACATGGCAGTGTCTCTAAGACATATGGTTGAGTTAAAAATTGTTCCAAAATGACAAAACAGTGTTACATCACTTACATATTAAAACTATAAAATACATGATACTCTGTATTCCCTAAGAGTACATATGCATATATGTAAATGCACAGCAAAAGATCTGGGTGAATATATACCAAATTGAGAAGCTGTTACCTCTGAGGAGAATTTAGGAGAGGTAGACTAGGATTGGGGTATTTGTCATCAAACTGAACGTAAGAGGGTTTTTAAAATTTTTTTAATTTAATTAATGTTTTATCTATTTTAATAAGGAAAATGTATTCTGGCTCTAAGCCAGATGCCATGGCTCAAATCTTGTCTTGTCATTTAACTAGTTGTGTGAACTTGTGCAATATATTCTCTCTACATATTTCTTGTCTAAAATGTCTATAATACACCTACATAACAGGCAAGGCTGCCTTCATGGGTATACAAATACCTTTTAAAAGATTCAAGTCTTTCACTAAACAACAGAATTTTTAAGTAGAAATGATATATTCCCACTCCCCCAAAATACATTTACCTTTTAGATGTTCCATATTATATCTGGGAAGTTTATATATACTGATTATTGGAATCTGAAAATGAAAATTCACTGTCCCAATTTGGAGATCCATATGTACTTTTGTCATTGAGTTGAATTGTGGTCTAATAGGTTAGAACATTTTCCTGACAATACTAAAATATCACTGAGCTCTTCAAACAAAACATTCAGCAAAAATTTAATAAACTCTTCATCCATTTCAATAATTATGTTGAACACTCCTCATACATAATAACATCAACTTCCATATTTTTTATTATAAGAGAATTCTCCTCAATAGTTGCAAATTTATTTTTATTATTCCTGACCTCTCAAGTTTAGAAAGTTTTGACACATTGCAAAACGATTTCCTGGAGTATATATATAAAAATACATATATATTTATAGAGTAGAGTCTAAATAAATGTAAAGGTGGCAGAAGTTGCTCAAATAATTAATCCAAAATGAAGCCTAGATTGTACTTGAATGGGTTTTTCAAAAACTGCTTACTGCTGCATAATGAAAACAAAAGAATTACATATTAACCCTATGACATGGCTATTTTATCTTTCATTTCTTGTTTAAGTAAAAATGGGGCTAGCTGGCCCTATTGTATGTAGACAACCAAATGCCTTAAAAACTTCTAGTCTCAACTAATTTTTGTTTTGTTTTGTTTTTCTGAATGTTGTTGTTGAGAAATCCCATAATTGAAAATATTTTTGTTTAGCACCATCACTCAGCATTTCCTGAGCATATATTATGGGCCAGAAATTAAGCTAGGTACTTGTAGTAGAAATAGGAATAGGTAACATTCCCTGCCTTTGTGAAACTTGTATATACAGAGAAAAAGACAAGCAAACAAGTGATTTCCTCTTAGACTTTATCTGCTAGAACTAAGGCTCATGTACATATTCACACACACAAACCGGTTCTTTAAAAGCAATTACATTAAGCTGTAAACACATTATTTTGGAAAAACAATGGCCAATTTAACCCAAATAATATCAATTAAGTTATACACTAATTCTTCATTATCAATGAGTTTTTTTCTTATGTCTGATTTTCTGGCTCAAGATATTATTTTTCAATTTTTCTCTGGCTTGATCTGTATCTACAGTCTAAATATTCCTCCATAATTTACTGTGAAAATATTTAAGTGAGAAGATCAATTCACTACGGGACTTCCAGTTAGGCTCGCCTTATCTTAGATCAGGAGACTTAGCTAGATCTTAGTTAATAACACCTTTTGTCATGGAACCAGAGTGTATCTGTAGCTCAAAGTCTTAGCATTTAAGAAGCAGTTGAGGCTCTGTGAGGATTACTGCCCTGTGGACACCTGTTATGAGTCTAAGTGATACTTCAGCAACATAACTTATCTAATATAATCAGGCCTGACCAGCTTATGTTTTTGCCAAGCCTATTATGTGTAATTTTTAGTTGATGTAATTCTCTTAAAGCCACATCAGATGCTGTGCTGTAAATAGAGCTCACTCTTCTTCACAGTAGGCAACTGTGTGGTTACTCCTACTAACGTTATTTTTCTACCTCTGCCAAACCTTGCATATCACCAAGGAAGCACCCTGGGTATAATAGGAAAAAGAACAGCACATTGCTGAACTGCAATGATATGTACTTTATCAGCCACCGACTTGCACGCAGAGAGAAGTAGTAATCGCCTGATGGTGTGTCAGGTGACTTTTGGGTTCTGCTTATAAAAGAATTCAGAGGCAATAATACAGAACAAGTAAAAATGGCACCTTCAGTATCACAGCTGGATCAGAGCAACCCTACCATTTGGTCTCCTGTTTCCACGTGAACACCAAGTGCTTATTTGGCCTTCTCATCTTGTGACCTTCGTTTGGAATTTGGAATTTGGAAAAGTTGTAAATAATTACAGTGGCTACTAATTTCAAGGAAATGATTCTGGCCTTGTATATTCTCAGTCTTTCTGTTCTCTGAGATCCCATAGTATCTATAGTCTGAACCACTAACAGCGCTTAATTAAATGCCAGCCTTGAATTGTGTTTTGGGGTATAAAACAGTACCTTCCATTTCTGTTGCAACACTGACTAACTTCCAAAGTACTGCCACATAGTAGATTTTTGATGAAAACTTAAGGAAGAATTCAGTCTCTTGGTTCCTGATCTGTTGTTACACTATCTACTCAGATGGTAAAAATATTGCAGCAGGAAGGGACTGTAGCCCACTTTGCAGATGACAATCAAGCGATTTTCAAAGAAAGAGTAGGTACTTGGCAGAGAAAAGAAATATACTCATAAATCCTAAGATAATTTTCTTTCTGCCATCTATGGGACATCATGCACTTCGATGCAAGATTCAGAGATATTGTCAGACCTCTAAACATTTTGCAAAAGAAAAGAAAAAGTCCTTTCCACTCTCAAGAGAAATTGAAGGAGACACAGCATTCAAGACCATACTGAAAAAATTGACTGCTTCTGAATTAGGAAACACCAGTGGCCCATTATGTTAAAAAATAAAAAAAAACAGGAAAAGTTTAAGAAAGTTTGAAGCAGACTACAAATTAAGGAAACTCTATTGGTATTTTTATCAAATAAAAACTTAAATTAACAAAACCTGTTATTTAATGAGTGCATATATTAAACCGTATAACATTGTTTCACAGGTAATCAGGGCTCAGATGTTAATTTATTCCCTAACATATTCTAGCCAACCTAAATATGTATTAAAGATAATATGGAATCCCTATTTCCTAATAAAAAGTCACTAATTAACAGGCAAAAAAATAGTGTCCTTATTTCTAATGTGTGCTGAGCTATTAATTAAAACCATGATATTTTGAGGCATAGGACATATTTCTTAAGCATTTAAAATAGGAATTGGACAGCTGTCCAAAAGTAAAGTAAAACCAACAAAAATTCTCATGGGTTTATATAATCTCATCCAATTCCAAATGGCCCTTGTTAAAGTACCATTTACCTTACGTTACCTCCACAGAAAATCTGAAAGTTCTCTTTCCTCCCCCTGCGATTGCCACCTGAGTGATAGAACTCTGAGGCCGAGATGAGGCATCAACATGAATCCTTCTCCACTCTCCTTGCCCTCTTGGCAAGTATCTCTCACCACCAAAACCAATGTGGTTTCCCCTCACTCCCTCAGGCCACTGAACTCCTACCCTTTGAAAGGTAATTCCAGAAGCCATTAGGCCATTTTTCATAGGGCTAGTAATTCACCTCAATATACCCTTCAGATCTGTTAAATTAATGAGCATAAGCCTGGTGTTCCTTTCGTGCTGCAGTTCAACTGCTAACTCAAACAGCTGTGAAAAGTTAAAGTGGCCATTCAGCCACTGCGTGGCCGCCCGCTGTTCTCTGTGACAGGCACCACTGCCCCTTGACACCACAAAGTACAGCCCTGTCACCCAACAACCAGGACACTCAGAAGTTTGGGGACTAATACACACACACACACACACACATACTGCAGTGGACACTAGTCTGAGCGGTTATGCTGTCATCTAGTATCAAGAGGACTAATAACCTCTGCTTCCAAATGCACGTTTGCAAAACTGTCAAGCTGAGTGGTTTTCCTGCATTAGTGGAAACAGTTGCCTTTCCCGACATCAGGCATGGCTTACTCTTGTAATTTTAGGTCTAAATTAAAGCAGACTACGGTTCTTCAGATTACATGCATGAGGAAAGGAAGCTTTGCGATCTCACTTTCAGGGGGATTATGTCCCATAAACATATTGTCAGGAGTCCTGCCCAACTTCATCCTCAAAATTCTCTTTTATAAGTACCTAATGATCTATAATTCAAGCCGAAATGTTGTTGGCTTTTTGGTTTCCACTTATTATTCAGACCAACTGTCTCATGACTATGTAACATCTCATATCCCATCAGTGCCTCCAGCCTGAGAAAAGTTGGATATGTTTTTCTCTTATTTGAACTGTGAAATTCAAATAAACGTGAATCAAAAGAAGACTTAACCCTTTTATAATATTAACTATTATGGCCTCCTGGCTGGCTGATTAAAACAGAAACTATTTAATGAGAAACTGTGTTCAAAATTGAAAGCAATGCATACATAGCAGCCTCCTGAGAAGTAAACAGAAGTGTGTGGATACGAACATGACATTATACTTTCTACTCCCATAGGGATCTCCCTTGACGGGCAGAGCCACCAAAAACAAAAACAAAGACAAAAACCAAAACAAAAAAAGCAAAAAGTAAAACTCTCATTGTCAGCCCAAGAACACAATATGGATGTGAAACTGAATTGCATAGGAGAAACTAACCAGGTTGGAATTTATTTTTATAACATAACAGAGCTTTTCTGATTTTTTTCATTGAAGAAGAAACACGATTCCAGTTTCATGCTGCTGTTGATCAAGCCTATGTCCTTATCTTTAATGGAAAACTTACAATGAATGAGCTAAAGGGAAACTTGCACAATTCATAAATACTATCACATGACTAAGTGTGTTCCCGGTACCTTCAGAGGCGAGAATTTACAGATAAATACCAAGGGACCCTGTGATGATGCATTGGACTAATTCGCCAGGCTCTCACTTCTTTAAGTTTCTAAGAGACCAGATCTTTAAATCTGACATATGGAAGAGTGGTGATATATTGGATTAATTCTGTAGCCGCTTACTTTCATTTGAAGTCCCATGTGTTTCAATGGACATCTGTCTCCATCACAGCCACCCTGCACCAAACATTTGATTTGTCAGTTCATTTGGTCAAATACCACTCAAACTAGGAGGTGCTTAGGCAAGAGAAGATCCCAGCTCAAGAGCTGCAGCCCCTTGTGAAGCTGGTCCAAATGGCTTTTCCCTTCCAGTTTCTCGGAGTCCTGCCTCCGCATCAGATCCCTCCAGGACTTCGAAGGGACACTTTGGGGTACTCACTTCTCCCCTCACTAATGAGCTCCTAGGTACACAGTATGAATTTTCCATGTTTATTTAATGCTAAACATCAGAGTTTTCAGGGTTTGCAGTCTCGCTTACCCCAATGCCATTATTTTTGTTATGTTGTCTCTTTTTAAGACTATAGTTTAAATATGCTCACCATGTCCTTTCTGCCATGACAGGTGTAGAATATAAGTTTATATGGACAAAGAGTAAGGAGAGAGCAGAGAAAACATTGAGAACTGTACACAAGTTCTGCCACCACCTTTGAAACATTCTGAAACTGGCTATAAATCAATTAATACCTGTAGTTTTTATATAAAAGAATTTTCATGGACAGTATTTCACATACTCAATCCTCAGAGCAGAATGAAGTGATTATCAATCCCAACATAAATTTACACCTGAAAAAAAAACCTCAGCTTTTAAGTTTAAGTAACTTGTCCAAGACCACGCAGCTGGTAAATGGCAAAGTTGAAAATTTGACCAGATTTAGTGAATCCACGTAACGCCCCCAATTCATCTTGTTCTTCAGTGAAAGTTAGAGAAATTGTGGTTTAAAACAATAAGATATAGATTAACATCAGTGAGAACAGGCAATATACACAGTGGCTATGATCTAGTGAGTCTTTCCAGCATAGAACAGGAAGGAAGATCTGCATGAAATATGCACATTGTTGCACTTACAAAGAGGAAATAGGATGCCTTTCACAATACATGAGCCCGACACAATGTAAAATGCTCCCTACAGTTGCCCTTTTGTGAAGCTCACATGATCATCCCATACTCAACGTTTGTCTTCCCCACAAGACTGTCATCTCCACAAAGGGCAACATCCATTCTCCTAAGCATACACACCGAGAAGGAAAACAAGGTCATTTTTCTTTTCATTCTAGATTCTGGGCAGTGTCAGCTCTAGAGTGTCTGGGTTGCCCAGGACTGCACCAAAAGTTTCTATTTCATCCTAGGCACAATATTGAAAAACAGGTGTATGTTTGGAACATGAATCCTCTGAAAAGTATGTCTAAACCCAGACCTGGAGTGTCTAACATAAGCCATATACACTTCTTACTTTTTCAATGAGCACTCTGAAAAGAATCCTTTAAAAAGTGGCAAGCAATTTAATCAGTATGAAACAGCAGGCTGCACAGACATATGGGCTGCATCAGAGGATGCTTGATGGACAGAATATGGTAAGGAAATGAAGTCAAGAGGTATGCAAAATTAGATGTAAGAAGCAAGGAGGCAGTGGCTGGTGAGGAGGAAAAAAAAGCACAAAACCACGACTTGTCCAGGAGGAGTTCTGGCAGAAGCAACATAACATGTTGGAAGGAGCTCTTGAGCCAGAAGGCCTGGTTTCCCTATATACTAGCTCTGCAGCTTTAGACCATCCACTTAAATCCCCAAGACTTCCTCCAATATTGTTATAAAAAGACTTCTGAGATAACGTGCACAAAATGCACACATGTGACCCGTGGAGGGGGCATGCTGTAAAAGTCTGCAAATAACATCGTGTAGAGATAGACTTTACTACACTGGTGATTTTTAAATGAACTTTAAATCAGTGATAAGAAATGAAATGGCCAACTGTCTGTATAATGGGGAATATGGCAGTCATTTTTTAGTTTCAAATTTGAACTTTAATTAACGATCATTTTCTCACACTTCTAATACGGCCAATAAATAATATTAGATCTCTGGTCTTTGTGGAGACAATGGTTTTGCTGTCTCTCCACAGAAGCATTCAGAGAGCCATTGACTACTGTTTTGTTTAGCTATGCAGGTCCCCTGGCCACTGCTACAATGTTTAAATTAGGCTTCTGCTTCCCGCTGTTAACAAAGATAAAGAAAGACTCGTCCTGATTACCTCGGGAAATGTTGGGACAACAAGCCCTTTTGGTTGCGAAGTAATCCTTCCATTCAGAATAACTGCCCTAGATAGACAGGCTTTGAAACGGGGAGTGCTCAGCCTCCCCCATTTGGCAGGCCTGTAGGAGACCTCATACCCGTTCTCTTTGTCTGATGTGCTAAGGAGTTTTCTCAAGAACCTGTCAGGGGACATCATGGTGGATGAAGCACAGATCCAACTATGTCATAGTAGCAGACTGAACCATGAGTCACCCAGTCACGCTGAGAAGCGTGGAGTTTGGCATTGTGTTCAGTCAAGTTTTTGCAGACAAAAATGCATGTGAGGTTGAGAATTATGGAGCTCTTATGTGCTGTTTTCAAATAGGATTCAAATAAAAGGGAAGGTGGATTCAAGCTAACACGATTTCTGTTTATTTTACAGTGCAGCACAGTTGAGGGTGAAGAATGGGGGCTGGGGGATATTTACCTTGGTCTCAGGAAACCTGGATTATTGTCCTAACTCTTCCAATAAATTGAATGTGAACTTGGGAAAGGCTGACATAAATGATATTTTAAAGGCATTTAAAATTATAACACTGTATCATTCTTGAGAACTAAAGAGAACGCCGTTGTTCATCTTTTGGCCAGCCCCATGGCTATTTCTATTCTACATCTGTCCAGAAGGTCAGAAACAGAGGCTGAATGAGGACACGTCTCAGAGACAAACAGCATGGGGCATATTCAATATCAGTTTTTTTCAGGACACACCAAAGGCGTGATCTAAAGTTTATCCTCTGAGTAGAGACTTTGAAACTGTTCTCTATTTTCAGATCTCTTTATTTAATGTTTTATAGAATCTGGAAACTGTAGAGAAGAGAGAATCACTTTTTGGCCACACAATGTGATGCCAACAAGCTGAAATGTGAAAGATTGTCAAATCGACCATTGTTTTGTCTACCTGATGCCAAATAACAACCAGTTTGATTGACTTTTTTGCTTTTTTAAGTACAAATTTGTCCAGTTGTTGAAGCATGTAGATACTAGCCTTTAAATAATCGTATCTTTTATTTTATTTGCAGGATACAAACCAACTTCAAGCATATTATCTCATTTTTATTCTGATTTTCCCAACAACCTCTGGACTATTAGTAGAGTAAGTATTATTACATTTGTTTTATGAATGAAGATGATAAGTGGGGTTTACATAGCCTGGGCATAACTGTTCCAATTAATTTGCTCTATTTTCTCTAAGTGGAACTGAAGAAACTACAATGTTTTGTACATCACGTAGTAGTGTGTAAATTTTGCCTGGTCCAAATAAAATGTTCAGTGAGAGTCTCTCACTTTCCGTCATCGGCAGCAGACTCTCCACTTTTCCCGCAGGATTACTGCCCTTCCATCTAGAGGCTTATGTGGAACACCCTCAGTGTCTGGAACAGCCTCGGTCCTGGAAAAGCAGAATTGTTTCCCATTTGGTACCTACATTTGCTTCCTCTGCTTCAAGTTGAAACAGTTATCCCCTTAAATACGTGAACTCCTAACTCAGTTCCAATAGACTGATTCCACCACAGTGTCTTAACCAACACTGTGAAGATACTGAGGCTTTTAAGAAAGGAATTGGGACAAGATCACCTGGTGGTAAGTGTCCTAATCAGGACATGAATCCTGTCTGTAGCATTCCAAAGCCTATTCTTCCAAAAACTTTAAGAATTTATTTTCAGATTTTATGTCAAACCCTAAAACTTCGGTTGTCCTGGCAAGTCCCATCCATTGCATCAGTGGTTTCCTATACTCCAGGGAAGGCCAGATACCCAGAAGAAAAGGAAACCATCACTCAGCTTTAATATTAGATTTCTCTTGTTTTTTTCTTAAATCTAATTTAATCTAATGTTTTTATTTTATTTAGTCCCTAAACACGATGTTCTCAAAAGACAAATGTTATTGAGCAAGAAAATGATTTTCTTAATTCTTTGGCTCCCTTTAAGATGGCAAGAGCTGGCCCTGGACCCTTGAGTTGTAGATAGAGAGAACTTGCCATCTGGATCAGGTAACCTGTGATCTATTCATTTGCTCACTCAACAGACTTTATTAAGCGCGAAGTATACAAGGAGCAAGATAAGAGTCATGGAACTTCATGGAGCTTGCAATCTAACAGGTGGTTCAGACACTGACCAAGTAATAATGAGTGTGATATGCAGAAATGCAGGACACAGCCAGGGACATATAACAGGAAGTGACATTTTTCGGGCCCAGAGAAAGCTATTCACTCAAAGTGACAAGCCATTTATACTGTAACCAGAAGAGTGACCATGAGTTGGCTGGAGGGAGCAGTTTCAGGCAGCTGGAAAAACATATTCAGTGGCCGTGATGGCTAGTTTTATATGTCAACTTGGCTAGACAATAGTATTCAGTTATTCAGTTATACACTAATCTAGGGGTTTCTGTGAAGGTATTTTGTAGATGTGGTTAACATCTACTAGTCATTGATTTAAGTAAAGGAGATCTCCCTTCACAATCTGGGCGAGCCTCAGATAATCATTTGAAAGACCTTAAGAGCAAAACTGGTTTTCCTGAGGAAGAAGAAATTCTATCTACAGACTGAAGCTTTGGTTTCTGCCTGAGAGTTTCCAGCCTACTTGAATCTACAAAATTCAGACTTGCTAGCCCCACAATTGTGTAAGCCAATTCTTTGAAAACAATCTCATACACACATACACACACATATATACACATGCATTACAATGTATCTATTTCCATATATATATATATATATATGTGTGTGTGTGTGTGTGTGTGTGTGTGTGTGTGTGTATATCCCTGACTAATTAAGATTTTGGTACCAGGAATTGGGGTACTGTTGTAACAAATATCTTAAAATATGGAAGTGGCTTTAGAACTGGGGAATGGATAGGATAGAGACTGGAAGAATTTTAAGGCAAATGATAGAAAAAGCCTAGAATGTTTTGACAAGATTGTTACAGAACATATAGAGGTTAGAGGTAAGCTCTCAAAAGGAGATAAGAAACACATTATTGAACACTGTTGAAAAGGAGATACTTGCTATAAAGTGGCAGAATGCCTGACTGAATTTTACTGTATAGTTACATAGGAAGAGGGAATTTGTAAATGATAAATTTAGATATTTAACTGAGAATATTTCCAAGTACTGTGTGGAAAGTATAACCTCATTTTTCCTTGTTAATTTTAGTAAAACGCATTAAGGAAGAAGTAAATTGAGGAAGAAACTATTGAACAAAAAGGAAGTAGCGCTTGATTTGGGAGGTTATTGGCCCACCCAGATTGCTTGCAAAGGTTGCTAAGATTAAGAAAATTATGCTCTGGACAGAAGGCTAAGGTTGTGGCTGAGCAAACGCTGGTTAAAGAGATGAGATGTGTGATTCATGGACCTAATCAATCATCTCAGCAGAAGCCAGACACAGTGATGGAGTTACCCAGGAAGGGTCTTTGCAGAATCATCCTGTCTAATCATGCTGTCACCTTGACATGCAAGGGAAGCCCACAGGGTTTTTGAAAATGTTATGCCAGCAGCAACATGGCCACCTTGGACAGAAAGGGACAGAGATTGGACTTAATGAAAGAAGGTTGTTGGACCCCCGAAGTTCTACAGGCAGGAAACACATTGATAGAGCGATCCAACTGCAAGCATCTGCTACCACCCAAGACAAAGGAAGAATGACTCAGGTGACAAAGCTGCCAGCGAGGGCACAGAGGGTGAGGACGCCACCGTGGAGGGGACGTGAACAACGCACACCCATCAGAAACACCAGCGCGCAGCCCTCTCATCACAGGTCACTACAGCCACAGTCGGCCAGCAATTGTCTTCTATTTTGCACCAATTTAGGTTATGTTTACATAATAACCAATGCTGCTGCTTTTGGCACACTCCAGGGAACCACGCTATATCCAGAGCAGAGGGAGTGGTGGTTTACTGAACTGACATCCCTGCCTAGATCCCAGTTTTTAATTTTTCCAGTTCCTAAAGAAAGGCTTTCCACTGATTCTCTATAATCTGGTTAATCAAATCCTGACTTTTTTGTGTGTTTTTCAACATTATGGAGAATCAGTAGCGGTAATGCTGTGTGTCTTGATTCTGGCTACTTTCTGTTTTTTAACACAAAAGGTCTGAATCCTGGCTCTTTAAGTGTCTCTAAATGTTCCATCCTCAGGCTCAGCTCCGTTCCTTTACTTACGTTCTTATCCCCGCCTTAAATCTCTTCCTTATCCTTCTTGGTCAACCCTATTTTACTCACGTTACGTGGCTAACTCACTTTTTAGACTACTCCCGCCTACCTAGGCCTTCTGTTTTACACTATACTTAAAGTCAATATCAAAACTTCAGTTTGCATTCTTTATGTAATTTCAAAAATGTGTCTGACACTCATCTCTCAACTAACTATGCCAGAAGTTGCTTGAGGACAATGATTGTATCTTATATTTTGCAAATATCAAAACACACAGAATAACATATGCAATGGTATAAAAACTATAACTATTATGAATGAGAGCAGTAGGGCCATGAAAAGCATTTTTGAATCAGCAAGGAGTCTTTTTCAAACCTCGCTTGCCCATTCCTGCGTCTGGAGATACGTACAGAGAAATGAACCCCAGAGTTCAGTTCTCAAACTTCAAACATCAGGATCATCTAGATGGTGTTTAAATACAGATCCCCAGGCCTCCCCTGCAAGGATTCTGTGGCCAGGCCTTGGCATCTATGTTTTTACCAAGCCTATCAGTTGGTTCTGATTCTGAAAGCTGAAGAATGATCTTGTGAAAAAATACTGCTCTAGGGGTAAGAAATGAAACTAGATGCCCTGGGATGCAAGGCTGAGCAGGAAGAGGAGAACTAAGACTTTAGCGTCGGATAATCTCCCACCCTCTGTAAATTATGGTCTGGGACTTTGGACTCTCAGACTCTCCAGCTCTTTCTAACTATCATGTCTCCAATTCCTCACTTGACAATTAGACCTTACACTTACTTATTCTAGTGAGACTTCTACACACGTGTCAATGTTTTTCAATCAAATAAAAATTTATGAGCTAGAATCCCTTTACTCTCCTTATTTTACAGGTGAAGGAATGAAGGCACAGAGGGCTAAGTACTTTGCCTGCAGCCATAGACCACGTGTGTAGCAGAGCTGAGAATCAAACTCAGGCAATCCAGCTCCACAGTCTGCACACTTAACCGCTGTTAAGCCACCATGCTGTGCGCTTCAGGGACTCTGAATTTTGGATTTGCTGCATGCCTTTCCCAGCCGCTAATGGCAATAAAATCACGTCAAAGAACAAGTATTCAACACCTACTTTGTGTGAGATGCCATGATAAGGATACAACCCAGAATAAAACTCCATCCTTTCCTGCCTTCAAGAAGCCTTCGTTATAATGGAGAATCCAGGTGAGTACACTAATGCATAACCAAACGTACTGATAAGCATTACAATATGGACAAGACTGGGACATAAGAGGAGTACATCAGAAAGAAACCTCTCTTAGTCTTGGGCGTTAGAGAGACTTCCCAGAGGAAATGTCATTTACGCTGAGATCTGAACCAGCTCCTGTAAGCAAAATTAAGGTGATGGGCTCATGGCACTGGTGGTTTTGGGAAGAGGGTGGTCATTAGGGGATATTACGATCAAAGGAAGGGCAAGTGCAAAAAACGTTAAGGCAAAGAAAATGTGGTATATTCTAGGAACTTTAAGCAGTTCATTGTCACGGTAGAGTAACAAAGATCAAGTGTAACACAGGAATGAAGGAGGAAAGATTTCACAAGTATTTTTTTGATTTCTCTCTTTCAACTGCTGACCTTAAGAGATCTACTCAAACTCTTGATTACTCTCCATGCCCAGTGGTTTGGTTTGAAGTCTTCTTGACCCATGAAATAGGATAAATCAAATCCTAGTGGCTCAGCAGAGCTCACCTTAGATCCTTTCCCTAAAATTAATATGCATTGATTGATTAATCAGGCTAATAAATGCATACTTTTTTTACTGAATATACCCAGGCATAGAACTGAACATAATCCTCTTTCAAATAATGAAAACATCAAAGAGGATTCAGAACTTGATGTGTAAATATACCCCATAAACGAAAGCTTGATCTAACACTCGAATACTTTTGGAAAGTTGTTTAAACACTTCTAATTTATAGTGAGGGACCTTCATTTTCAATCTTCATTAACAAGCACAGGGCAATAAAGATGGATCACTATATTAATAAAACAGAATTATTATGTGTTATTTATACAGGACAGCAATAAAATCAGACTGAGAAGATGAAGCACTCCAGCATGCTGTAATTTATGTCAAAGGCATGTCCTACTTTGAAATCAGATTCTGTCTTAAACAACGAAGTAGGACAAATATTCAAAACAGCAAAGGGGGGATGGGAAGGTAAGAAGCCAGCTTCGTGTAGAATATTGAAAATCTCTTGACCAATTAACAGACAGATCACTTGAGGAATATAATCTGAGACAAAGGAAGGTTCGTGATGGCTCATCCTCTCTCTCCCTCTTAATCTTTCATATCCAGTCAATGTCATTTCAAAAACTACCCTCATAAGAGCAAGTGAGGTAAAGTGTTTCAGATGTCCTCTGAGTACTCCCTGATGCTCTCTCTGGCCCTGACACTCTGAGTCACTATCTCGAGAACACAAAGAAAACACTGCAGAATTTGTAGAGATATCCAGTCCTTAAAGGAAGAATCTCCACAATCAAAAAATGGCTTAAAAAGGAAAGCTAGTGCCAGGAGCAGGTTGAAGACTTTCTCCTCCTGCCCGTACCCCGACTAAAACTATAAAGTATCTCTTTGAAATACAATTTTGAGAATAAATGAACAATATAGTTTATTGCAATGCTTCTGAAACTTGATTTTGAAAAATACTTTAAGGCTATAATTTTCAATCTGGGGCCCCACCAAGAAGTGTGCAACCATATATCAGGGGAAAATGAGAGCCAGAGATATAAATCTGTTGCCTCACTCTGGAGAATCCATTTTACCAAATGATTTTGGGTAAAAGTTTTGCTTTTTTTTTTTTTTTACACTTGAGATTTTGTCACACCCACACATAACCAAAATTACTTTTTGGGTGTGAGCCTAGAAAGTAGAATGTTTCTGGGCAGTAAGTGACTGTCAAATTTTGTACTTTTGTTGTTGTAAGAAAGCCCAAGATATTAGCACTGCAATGAAACTAAAGAGAATGAGTCTCATTGGAAGACAGAATGGATTATGGTGTTGTCTTAGTATTCAAGACTGGTGCTGGTGCAAAGCTGGAATTTGCCATTTTGTTTTTCCTGAGCCTCCTTTCTAACTACACATATACTGAAATCATTGGCTTATCAAAATTATCTCAATGTCCTGTCACAAACTTGTTTATATTTTTTATATTTTATATAGTTTATATTTACAAAATACAGGACTTCCACTTTCCCATATTGTAGAAGAGTTTAACAATGTACGTGATTTTCATCTCATGTTGCTTTTATATTTGAAAAGTAAATGATTTTTTTTTTTACAATGGGAAAATTTGAAGAAAACTCTGAATCTCAAATTTTCTCATCTGTAAAATGTGAATAACTATTGCCCTAAACTTTTACACAGTGTAACATATGTGCGGGTACTTTAAAATCTACAGATCACGATTTACACGTCAAGTGATCCTATTCCCATTGTATGATCATATTCATTGTCTCATATAACCTTCCCCAACATACGTAAAAATATAAAACTAAAAAAGTACTTGGGAACATGCAATTAACATTTCCCGAAAGCCTTAAGGCAAAGAACATGAAGAATTTAACCATCATTAATAAAAACCTTAAGGCAAATGAAGGATTTGACCATCATTAATATGACCAGCACAATGTCTGACACATAGCAAATATTAAGAAAAGAAAAATATGTTGAATAAATATTATATTGTCCAGCTTCACTCTGGAGATATAAGCCACACAGGTTATTTTAGCTGAGTTGTACCAAAGAATTGAAAGTAAAGAAAGTAAACATTATGGTATCATGGAAGTAACAACTGCAAAGGCAGCAGCTTCCAAAAGGAAGAGGTTGGAATGCTTTACACGTAAAATCTAGAGAAGAGCTCACGCGGCTGACACTCAGACCCCTAAGGAGAGAGATGCTTGGCTGATGCATCCCCAAGTTTTGTGTGGAAGAGAGGAAGGGCTACCAGGTCCAGACCCCCGAGGAGGTGGAAGAAATCTTTTCTTCCTCCAGTTCTCCAGTCTCCCTCCTGAATCCCATATTCGCTTAGCCTAAGATAGAGCCAGCTACGAGCCAGCGGAACAGCAACACGGTGAGCAGAATTCGAGCATCAGGTTAATAAAGGAGAGTTTCGAAGGGTGGGTTTGGAGCTGACACAGTAGTTCATACCTGGCTCAAATATGCAAGTGGTAGACTGGATGAAAGAATAAAGAAACCAAAGGGAGAAGAAGAAGAAGGAGAAAAAGAGGGAGAAGGCAAATGAAGGAATGAATCATTCATCCAGTCAGTGGCTGATTGGTTAAGAATATAAGCCCCCTAACAAAGCATTCTAGCACCTGCATTCCCCAAAACTAGATATGAGCAGAAATGTGTGAGTTATGTCACACATAAATGCTCTAAGGAAGTTTGCTATTTAGAGAAATTTTATGGCAAATTGTTTTGCAAGACAAATAATCACTCACTAATTTAACTGGTGCATGAATCACAACCTTCATACATTTGGTTTCCTTAAAACAAATTGGAACTGTATTGAAAAATACAAGATTCATAAAAACAACCATCAGTATAAAGCCTTTAATAACTCTTGGCTCCCAGAGGACCTCCTCAACATGTAATAATGTGCCAGACTGAGCTGGCACAATTTTAGTCCCTAGCAAGACGAGAAACTCAGAGGTGCCCTCAGTCCCACCCTGGCCCAACTTTGAAGATGCTATAGAGGAGATTGATAGAAATTGATTAAATTGATAAAACCAAATGTTAAATTGTGAGAAATATTAAGAAAGAAAAGACGTGTGTGTGTGTTAGATGGATTGTGCTAAGTCTCCTGGAACAGAAGCTCTGATATCTCAGAAGAATGGACTGTGGAACGGTAATTTGGTTTTTCTTCTTTAGCCCTGCTGCATGCTATCCTGGTTAGATCTCCGTTTTCTCTTCCCTCATTTCCATAACCAGCAGGAGTTTAAAATGATGACACCAGCCAGGTACCATCATAGATACGACACAACAAGCACAGCTGGAATGGAGAGCAAATAATAACAAATCAAAGCAAAGTAGCAAGTCCCTGAGAATCCTCTCTGCCATCCTCCACTCTCGCCACAAACGAGGGATGAGCAATTACACCCTTAAGAAGAAATTGTTGGAGAATATAATTCCTGGAGATAAACAAGTGAAAATTATAAAGCGGTCAAACAAGAGCTCTCTACTATATGTTGCACCCACTTCTGACCCACACATTCTAAATCCACCGGGAGGTGTGTGTGTTAGGACTTGGTATTCGCTTTTTAACCTGATTACACCTCAGCAGCCAACATAGCTAATATTCTTGTAGAACAGGAAATCAATAATTGAGAAAGGCAAAAACTACAATACAAAAATAATTCAACACTCTAGATGGAGCCTAGACATATCACAGTAAAAAAATGTAAGAACACTGAAGACAAAGAGAAAATTTTAAAAGTTTTCAGAAAGAGTAACACCAAAAAGAAAGACAAATTAGAATGGCAATCAACATCTCAAAGGCAAGACTAAGTGCAAAAGAGACAATGAAGTGATTTTTTAAAATATTTATAGAATAGAGACTTTGAACATTATATCTAGCTAAATTATTATATTTCAGTCTACAGAATACAAAGCTTAAGAATATTTTGCACACAGAGACTCTCCCCTTTTAAAATTATTCTTGAAAAAATATAAACAAATACAGGAGCTTTCTGGGGTGTATGTAGTAATTTGGTAAAATTTACCATTATTTTATAAATCAATCAAAGCAACACCACTGAAGTAAATCCAAACAACCTATTACTAAAATTATAGGTGACAGCAACATGGGGGAAGTAGTGGAAGGCGGACATCCTGGGGGAAATGGGAAAGAAATGAGTGTATGGATGAGTCTTATTTGGGACAAAGACATAAACATCATTAAACCTAGGAAATTTAAAATAAAAAAACAGTAACATATTTATAAGACTTATTCTATATAAGAATATAAGTAGAGTATGTAACTTCCACAGCAGCGGAAGAGCTAAGAGAAAATATGCAGGAAAAGAGAAAAAAGGAAAAAAGTCATATATGGTAAAAGACCTGAACATAACGATCATTAAAACACGTTTAAATTCACCAATTAAAAGCAGTAAACTATCTGATGAAACCATACTATTTCCCTCCTACACATTACATGTAAGTAATGGATTAAAACTAAAAGACTACAGAACGTTAAAATTAAAGAGAAAGGAAAGAATATGCCACAGAGTTATGAACCAACACAAAGATTAGGTAAGCATTTTCATATCAGAAGATAAACAGAATATATACATATATATGCACATGTATATATGCACATGTATACATGCACACATATGTGCATACACACAGTCAAGAATGAAGGTAATGGTAAGAGAAAAATGGAGCAAAACAGTAGAGGACTCACACATACCTATGAACCTAACATATACCCTCAAAAGATACCAAGAAAAAACAAAACTATCATGAGAAATTGGAAATTGAGAATTGCTTAGTTCATACTATTTTGTTTTCACGGAGAAAAAAATTAAAGTGCATCTTTACAGAAATAAAGTACAAGTGGATTAAAGATCTAAATGTAGAAAAAAATTAAGCTGATAGAAGAAATTTCAGAATATTTCTGTGACCTTTTCATGGAAAAGGACTGTTTTAAACCCTGGGGGTGGGGGGGAAACACAATGTATACAGCAACAACAACAAAGATATATATGGCTACATCAAATAAAACTGTGTGGTGAATGAAAGACAATATGGAAAATGTACACAAATGGGTGATATCCTAGGAGGGATAATTGCAAAACCTAAAACTAAAAACATATTAATATCCAGAATAAAATTGGAACTTCAGAGAAACAGCGAGAAATGTATCAAAATCCAATCTAAACATGGAGAAAGAACAGGAATAGGTCAGTTTCAGTGTTTATCAGAGAAGGACAAATTAAAATAAATGTGAGGTACCAGTTTGCAATCACTAAAATTGGCAAGAAAAAAAAAAGTCCAAGTGTTAGAATAAAGGCACGTAGAAAACTTTGCATAATGCTGGTGAAAATATTCTGTCCTACCCACTTCTGGACATAAATCTATAAGATCTAATGAAAACTAAGTTAAATACAGTGTATAATGTAACTCACTAATCCCAATCCCAGGAGTATACACCCCAGATAATAGAATATATATATAGAGAGAGAGAGAAAGAGAGAGAGAGTGAGAGAGCTATTACAGTGTTCTGCTGGTAATGACTGCATATTCTGGAGTGCCTTATAGAAGTAATGAACTAAAGTTTACACTGTAACTTGAGCATTTAAGAAATATAACATTGAATATTTTAATAAAGTAAAATGATTATAGATATAACAAAATACAATGTCACTTAAAAATGCATACACACAAAACAGCTCTGTAAAGGATATGTACATATCCAAGGTCTCAAAAGATATTAAGTCCACTGGAAAGGGTGCCTATGGGAAGCAAGAGGAAAGAGAACAGGATTGGTGAACTGGGGAGAAAATAAAATGAGAGAATCCTTGCAGACTAATGATGTGAGCAGGCCACAGACAGAAGTATTTATTTGACTTTTCTGTACATGTTTCTAATCTTTAAATTAAAAAATAACTAGGAAAAAATTAACTTTGCAGAGTTTGTGTTGCAAATTCTCATATATTGATGGTGAAGGAAAAAGTGGGCGCATTTTTGGCCCAAAAAACCCCCCAAAAACCTATTACTAAGTACTTTCTGGTACTTGAGACGTGGCACATAGAAACCCATCTACCTGACGAAGACTGAAGTGCAGCTGGCACTGGTTCAGCACTGCACTCTGTGACACTCCCACATCCCTGCTGGGCAGCAACAAAATGAGCCAGTTCAGAGAGAGAAACCAACCCAAAACTTAAGATAAGTCTGAAATCCAAAATTTCAAAACATGTGACGAAAACTAACATTAAAAAGTCAATAACATTTAGTAATAAAATGAATATAACAAAAACTTAAAAAGAAGATTCTACAATGAATATGCCTAGAATCTCTCATAGACATATGATTGTTCACCAGTATTTATTCCCCTCCCTGAAGAAGTCTTTTTATTCTTCACTCTATTAAACTCAGACGTGGCGAGGGGACTTGCCCCATCCAAAAAAAAAAAAAAAGAAAGAAAAAAAAATGTGAGCAATTAAATCCCCTTGTGAGTGTCCTGCTTGAGTACTTTCTGCAACATCTGTCTCTCTCTCATCTATTTATCTCTTTCTATCTTTTATATTTAAATAGATATTTGAACTGAGATCCATTTTATGTGGCTTCTACACAGTATTCCTGTTTTTTCCTTCAAAAGAAACAAAATACAGCTAGCTCTTTTTTACACACTATAGCTGCTTAAATATTCAGAAAAAATATGTTTCTTCTTTGTCTTCCATTCTACCAGTGGAATCTCGTAATTTTTCCTTAAGTAACACAGAAATCAAAGTCCTCTTTATTGTGCTTACCTACCTATTTTCCCAAAATATTTAGTGTGGAACTGTTAAAGTTGAGAAAGCACACTTTACACTGTTGGGAAAAAAACTCTGTAAAACAATTACAAGTCTGGAACCACAAAAAAACCCACTCTTGGTACTCATTTTCTTGCATAATCATTTAAAGAAACCTAACGAGAAACATGATCCTAAAATCAAAACAAAGAAGCTGGAGTATGGCAGTAAAAAGATAGATGTTATTGTTAGTCAAAGCTCTGGATGCAAATTCTATCTCTGCCCATCACAGGTTGCGTGTTCCCATGAGCAAGTTATTTAACCCTCATGAAGCTTGAGTTACTCAGCTTTCATTTGAGGATTCGAAAGACTTCCATCATAACTTATGCTATAAGGAATTATGTAAATAAACTCAATGGGCGCTGCTTCAAAATGTTTGGAAATAACGACAGAATAGATTTCAAAAAAGCACTACAAAACTTTGAATCATGCATTTTGACAAAATAAATATTTAAGTTCAACTCTCCCAAGGGTGTGAATTATATTCATATAGTAGCAGAGATTATTTTTGAAAAGACATGTCTCAGAAGCAGTCATTTTAATCTAGCCCATTTGGATTAATCCTCAAGGCAGGCAAAAAAGAAATCTGCACTTCTATCTTATTTTTCCAGGGTTAGCGTTTCCATTTCTGATGCTTCTGTATGATGTATTCAATTGAATGGGACTCAGTGATGGAAGGGATGCGATATTTTGTAAACTCAGTTGACAGTTTGCAATTGCTGGGGAGGGTGCCTCAGTGAAAGAGAAATCTGGAGCTGGAAGTCAATGGAATAGAAATGTGAGAAACTTATATAAACTTATGTAAGAAAACTCCACTTATGTTAAGGAATTGGCTGGTTTTAATTGGAAATGGAAGAAAAATTAGTATTCTAGGTACGAAAGTGTCACGCAGTATCTTCATCCATCATGGTTACCTGAAAGTAATGTTTTACACTCTTTAAATCTGTAGAGCTATACACACCAGGAATATACACAGGAATGCAATAAAGTAGAGCATAGGTGGGCACTGGCATCCCTAGAATTCTGGGAGGAAGACACTGTTGCCCAAATATGACAACCTGAAATTGAATGAGTTAGGTAGAAGTCGATGTTTTCAATTTAGAAATGGGTCATTCCTGTTACACAGGAAGGCAGAAGAGGATTTTAGGTTGTCAAGTCAAGGAACAATCTCAAAGTCCCAGCTTCTTGAGCTGGCAGAACATGATCACTTCCTGAAGGAGAGATACTTGATGACGAAGGAGAGAGGGACACTTTCTAAGCCATTAGAGCCCTCTGCAGAGTGAGCCCTTCACTCAGCCTTGGAAACAAAGCAGCTGCAGGCTGCCCTTTCAGTCAGGGGGAAAAAAGAAAAAAAAAGTGGCTGTAGCAGCCACAACAGCTGTCACTGCCAGAGAAGGGGACATGGAGAATTCGAAATGGGATAAACAGTGTTGGCACTACAATAAAGATGTAGCAAATTAATAATGCACCAAGCAACTTCCTCTAGATCTCCCTAGCCTTCCCGAAAAAGCAACCGAGACTAATTAAATCAAAGTCAACTATTTCAACTGACAAGTAAAAGGCTAGGTCTAGCTATGAATTCTTCGCAGCTTGATGTGATTAACGTTGCGTGATACTGCAGAAGGCCACTTGGTAAGTGGTTAAACCATGATACGTTTGGCATTTATGAAAGAGTTTTTGTCATGTTGCAATGATGCGTGTAACGCTTGACCACACAGCGTTGGCTTTGATAATGCCCTGGTAAGGCTGTCTGTGGGAAAACAGGAAAACCGTTTTATCCAGCATGTAGTTGGCCCTGCTGTTTTCAACACTGAGGCAAGATGTTAGAACACCTCTGCTCAACTTCTGATCAAAGAAGTCATCTGACTCACATTCCCATACATTTCTTTCAAAAATGCTTAATGGATTCTGTTGACATAAATGTCCAAAGTTGATGTAATTATTCATATCACTATTATTATTACTATTTTACTGATCCCATAGTAGCTGATATTTTTCATTGAAAGCAATTATTCTACCAGTTTCTTCAATTTCGTACCTCCACTCCAGTTTTTAAAATAAATTTGCAATCTTCAGCACATTCATGTTACATAGAATGCCACAAATATTGCCACAAATCATTGTGAAAGAACCACAAATCCCCAAAGCTTTTCAAACCCTGCTAGGCTTTCGGCCAGTGAGCGATGGAATCATAAGAGTTAATGCAAGCACTAGCAAATGAATGTGTTATTCTTAACAAATGAGTTTAGAGAGTAGGGAACATTTAAAAAAAATCTTGATGAATGTTATGGGAAAAGAAAAAGAGATGTCATTATGGAATGCATATAAGTGTCATTACCACAAAGGTACAGACGTATGTGAAAACCTATTTCTAGGCAAAGCTTCCTTTTAATGACATCATTTCCATAAGACCTTTCATTTTAAGTTGAACTCTTTCCAAATTTGTATTCGTCATTATGGGTTCCTTTTCTAAATTCATTTAGGAACGCTAAGGATGGGCATCCTAATTAGTCTACAGGGTAATAATTTCCCACACATAAGAAAAATATTCATAGTTTTAGGCCCAGATAGATGGAAAATTATTTAAGTGGAAAGCATGTAGTAAATTTAGTGTAAAAAAAAAAACTTAGAAGAAAGAATTCTTATTAACCAAGGCTTGCGTTCAAATAATTAGGAATAAACCATTGCACACTGTAGAGTGGAAAAGTGGACAGGGGGCATGTAGTGTTCTTCAGTATCAATCTCCCATTATATTTTATCTTTTCTTTTTAATTGAAATATAATCGATTTATAATTTAGTTCTTGGTGTACAGCATAGTGATTCAGACATATATATATATATATATTATATATATTCTTTTTCATATGCTTTTTCATTACAGGTTATTACAGGCTGTTGACTATAGTTGCCTGTGCTCTACAGTAGGACCTTGTTGTTTATCTAGTTTGTATGTGGTCGTGTGTATCTGCTAATCCCAAACTCCTAACTTACCCCTCCTCACTCCTTTCCCCTTTGGTGACTGTAAGTTTGTTTTCCGTATCTGTGAGTCTGTTTCTGTGATTCCTGCTCTGTTATTCACTGTTTGACAACTGCTAAAAGAGAACACAAGTCCATACAACAGTACTTGTGTCTCCCAGACCATATCCATGACTACATTCCCAATAATGACTGGTGTGAGATAGCGAGTTCTAGAGCATCTATGTCTGTGTGTCACTGTGTGGCTGTCGCTAATGAAGGTCAAGGTGGGCCACCTCCAAAGGCCGTGCAGAATTCAGCAGGAATAGGTCCACTCGCTGCACATTTCCAAGCCTTCTCCCAGAAAAATTTCTGCTTCGTGAGTGTTCCTTCTCATTTTCAATGGAAACAACGTACCCGACCTAGTTTAAGACACAGGGCTTGCATCCAGCCGGGCTCAAGCTCCCTGTCTCATCGCCTACCTCCTCGACAGGCGCTGAGCAGACGCCCCCCTGGTGGGGCTCATTATCCGAAGCCTTGCTTCCAGGCATTAGCTCAGGTAAAATGGTCATTATTTCCCAAGGATCCAGGTTCCTTTCTGAGCCACGTCGTACATGCTAGGAGCTAGCACACCTAACAGCCGTCCTCTTATTCATTCTCTCTTCCTGTGCTAAGGGCCACTGGTGGCAAGGCCAGGCTAATGCTGAAGAGAACTTTTGTGCTTGAGAGTTCTTAAGTCTGGGGAGGAATCGTCAAGAAAGTTACTCCGTAAAAATCGACAGAATACATTTCTGGCTTGTGTCATTTGCTAGGTAAGATTCCAAGACTGCTTGTTATTAGGTTGGTTTTATTTGAATGATTTTGTGGGGAGAATTTATAAATCCAGGCTAAAACTTCTCTTATAAGTGCCCTGATTGTACAAAACGGGATCCAGTGTGTCTACAATATCTCTAAAGAATTAAAAGGCATTATCAACCTTCATAAAATGCATTTGTATATCTATAGAGTACATATTTATACAGATACATGTATCAAGTTCTAATGTTAAGGTGATTTATATGTTCTTTTTTTTTTTTTTCATTTGGATCATGAGCTTTGATCCAGTTTCTACAACCAGCTAAATTCCTGCATCATGTCTTCTCATCACTGTCGGTCATCAAGATGACACTTTCAATTCCTTCCAATTGAATATGATGATTCAAGCTCATCGACGAGCAATTTATAATTATTTCAGGAAGAATTCACTGAAACTGTGTACTTTGCAGGGGGAAAAAATTCAACTTTTGATTAATTTCTTTTTTTTTTTTTTATGCTAGGGAGCATTTGAATCTTCCCGTTAGCTTTGCTTCACTGCTTTCCTGAACAAACTGCCAGGACCCTCCCATTATCATGCACCTCCCAAACATGTCCATGGCGTTTCTCCTGTGTGCACTTTGCCAGAATTACAGAACAAACCAATTTAATCTCTGATGCTTGACAGTATATTTCGCAGGGTGGTCTCTCTTTTCTATGATATTTATATATATGAATAGATCAAGTAAAATATCTATAAAAGGTCAGTCTCATAAGAGAAACTTTGGTTATGCTAATTTACACCATAAAGGTCATGTACACGCTCTCCTATCTATATCTATATGAATCTAGACGCACAGATAGATAGATAGAAGCTCTCTTACCTTGTTGCACCTAAAAGTCAAATTGCCTGCACTGCAGCCACGTATTTACCTGGACTATCTTTAAGGCAATCTAGGGAAATCTGGGTCGTGTGTGTGTGTGTGTGTGTGTCTTTATGCTCTTGTAACATAATTTCTTTTGGTTTATGGCTCAATAAATAAAACATCCCATCAATGAAGCCAACGCTAACTACATCACCAAGATAAGGATGTGGTGAGGATGCTGTTACAGAGTCAATCATGGTTTCAGTGGGAGCTAAATAATAAATACTGTGGCACTCATATCCTCTATTTCCTAATATTTCACCCTTCCTTACTGGGAAGTTACTGGCTGATAGTAGATGAATGATATATATTTGATAAGAAATTGAATAAATTGAATACTCTCAATTTCCTAAAACATCCCCTGACTTTTTTTCATCAGTGTTGAACTAAATCCTTTTATTACTTACTAGTTCACTCAGGATCATATTCTTAAGGTTTCTTTTTTTTTTCTTTTATGATGAGTGTAAGGCTGATTTTGTTTTATTTTGTTGTATTAACTTATTTATGGCATTTTAACCTCACCTAGAGTCTAAGTTATTTCAACTGTTCCGCTGTTCTGAGGCTTCTACTCTCACCTTCTCTGTCAATTTCTTCCTAATAAAGCAACATGTTTTTCATTAAATATTTAAATTAGAAACCACTATAAATCACTTATTCATTATTCCATGCACCAGGCTTTACATAATCAGTAACTGTCACAGCATGTATTTTTAAAAAGCAGAACAGAGCAAGGAATTGTTTCTCTTCCACATCTAAGGCATGCTCTGTATTCTCCTTTGCTACTGTTACCACATCTCCCAATCCAGAAAAAGGCAGTGTCTCCTTCTGCCCTGGGTGGCTGCATCCCCTCCGATTCCACTTGCTATAGTGTTTTTCTCCCTTCTAAGGGACCTGGAATTCAGTGCACTTTCAGTTTGTTCACTTTTTAATCTCTCCCCTAGTGGCTCCTTCCCATCCAATAGTCACTTTTTAATACTCAGATTACTTAAACATGTTTTAGTTAATTACTTTTAGCAGCATTGGACACTGTTAACCAAATCCATGCAATTAAAATATTATCTTTCCTTCGTTTGTCCTGACTCTTTGCTCTCCTTAACTTTCTTCTGCTTGGAAGGCTACTTCTCAATTTAAACTTCGTGGTCAACAATTAAAGGTTGGTGGTCCCCTGGATTCTGTTCGGGGACCAGTTCTCTTCATTTCACGTGCCTATGGACATTCGCTTCCAACTTCACTGCGTCCAGGGCCAGCTCAGTGTTGGTGACACACCCTCCACTGTCTCCACCACCAGGTCTTCTTTCTCCTTAGCATCACACCCACTGGTCCAGTCGCCTACCCGACCTCTGACTTGAACGTCCCACAGACTTTAAAACTCATCATGGCTGTGTTATTTTTCAACTGCTTTTGTAACAAACCATCACAAATACAGTAGCTTGAAACAGCAGAAATGTATTCTTTCACAGTGCTGGAGGTCAGAAGTCCAAAAATCAACACGTCAGCCACCATCACCTCTTGGCCTGTTAACAGATCTCCCTACACAAGTTGTCTCTCATCATCTGTTCTCTGTTCCTAAATATAATTCTGGTTCTGACAGTTCACTGCTTAAAATCCACCAAAGATTCTTCATTTCCCTCACAATAAAAATCAAAATTCCTAGCTTACATTATAATTCTACCCGGTTTCCCACTTAAACATTATTCCTTGCTGTCCCTTTGCCATGTTCCTCTTCCTTACTGAACTCCACACTGAGCTCATTTCCTGAGCTCTCCAAGCAACACGTCGCTCATGATAGAAGCTGTTCATTTGTCTGGAACACTTTTTGCTGTTGGAATCCACACTTCATATCCATGGCCCCTATTTGTCCTATTTGCCCCCGCTTTGATGTCACGTACCCCTGGGAGCCTTTCTCCTCTGTGTTCAGTCTAGTTGCCACCTTGCCTTTGTTCCCGCTGCACCCTGGACTTTACTAATTCAGCACTTATAAGGCAATGGCAGGCTCCTTATCTGTATCTCTCTCCACATCATCTGCTCCAAGAGGGCAGGATTCACGTCTGCCAAGGTTGTAGTTTATCTCTGTAGCCAACATGGTGTAGTACACAGGCTCAATATACCTCGTTGAAGAAATGAATTTGCAAAAAAACACAATTTCTCTGAGACTGAATTTAACACTGATCAACATTCTATAAGCCATTTGGTGTGGAGCCATTTTCACAAAACATTGAACATCTTAAATTCTTACTACAGGCAGAGAAAATCCAATTCAATTAATGTCACGAATATCATAGACACATGATACTGTGCAAGCTACTATCCAAAGTACAAAATTCTCTTAAATTCTCTGAAAGTGCTAATGAGAAAGATATGCTAGATACAAAAATAACAATGCAATAAACAACGAGATGAATGCTTCAAGAAAAGTTCACAGGGATGAAAAACCACAGAAAAGGGAAAAGATTATTGTAGCTTGTTAGTGCACTGAGCCACTTCACAGTCCAGAACATAAAGATCATCACCCTGGAGGTGGAGCCCAGTATCACCATCAAGAAGATAAAGGACAAGATGCGACATAAAGCAATCACGCCCCGACCAGCAGACGCTCATCTCTCAGGCAAGCAGTGGGAAGATAGCCACCCTCTTTCTGACTGCACCATCCAGAGCTGACCCTGCACCTGGCCCTGCATCTGAAAGAGTGGCTGCTAATTCTGCAAACTTGCTTTCACTGTGTCCAAGATGGCATTCCTCTGCACCATTGCCATTCACTCAATTTAATTCTAAAAATGACTAGTTTCAGTAACAGCTGAACCCTTTCAAAAGGATACTAACTATTTTGTTACATGGTAACAAGCAAACCAAAAAAGCACTTTAAGGAAATAGACAATCTATCATTCACCTTTTTGAAAAATAGAGACTCACGTTTGGACTTGACATGTGCATGTGGCAGTTTTAAAATATGGCCCTATAAATCCTTCCTCACCAGGATATGGGGTCATCATCCCCACATAGGCCCTATAAATCCTTCCTCACCAGGATATGGGGTCATCATCCCCACATCTTGGATCTAGACAGACTTGTAGGTCTGCTTCCTACAGAGCACAGCAAAAGTGACACGAGGTGACTTCTGAAGCTAAGTCATAAAAGGCATGGGCTTCCTCCTGGTTCTCTTGACTCTAATTTTTGGGATCTTCTCTCTCAGAACCCAGCTGCCATGCTATAAGAAAATTTAAGAAACATGAGGAGCGTTCCAGCTGAGACCAGACATTTGAGTAAGAAAGTTTCCGGATTATTCAGACATTTGAATCTTCCGATATGAGGCTCTAATAATTGTGTTAAGAGACAAGTCAAACCTTCCGTGCCTGTTGAAATTCCTAACTCATAAAATTCGTGCATATAATAAAATAGCCATTGTTTTTATAGCACTGACACTAAGGTGACACGTCTGGGAAAGGTGTTTCCTGGTTTCACCTCTGCATTACAGAGGAAGAGATGGACGATGCTGTGTTTACAGTTGGCAGTCAGCATACCAGGCAAGGGCTGGTAAGTGAAGTGTCAGTGTGGAGAGACACAGAACATACTAAAAAAATAGCAAATCTCTGCTTAAACTGGATCCTTTGGTAGAAGATAAGAATTGAAAAATAAGTTGTAGCCAGGTGTGTACTTTTTCTTAGTGTCTTTTCTTAGGAGGAGGAAACTAAATAGCAGAGGAAAAAAATATCTGAGAGAGAAACTGAGAACAGTAACTAATAAATAAGATTTGCTGATTGCTTGTGTTGGGGGCTGGAACTGGGATTCAAAGCTAAGGATGGCAAGGCTAACAAAAGCCAAACTTTCACCTCAAAGTCACTGAGCCTCAAAGTCAGTCTAAACTTCAGACTTTTCATCTACCATCTTGAAAATGTTTCTTAAATCCATGTACCACCCATAGTATTACTTACTTAATATTTTTTAAAAATACATTCATTACATTAAATTTATAATTTTTATTAATGGTCAAAAATGGAAAGTGTGTATCACTCAATAAAACAGAAGTTATCGATGTCAGTCCTGAGCCTAATGGCCTGGAGATTCCTGACATTCCACGTGAATGGAAACCGTTTTCTTTATTAAGAGGAGGAAAAAATGAAATGAACAAACCGTGACTATCAAGCAAGTTACACCAAGATTTATGACTTCTTTCCCAAGAGACAAATTACACATACACTGCAGCCAGGAAAGAGAACATACTATTTGGGAGAAAAAGAAATCCTATAAGAAGCTTTCCTGATAGGAAATTATACACTTTCTTGTTTTTTAATATTTGTATTAGTGAATGGAGAGTAACTTGCTCCCAGAGAAAACACGAGATGACACCGTGACTGCTAAAATGAAACCAGAGAGGTGTGATGGGAGGTCACCTGGGCACGGGGATTCCGCCTCCAGGGGGTTAACACAGACTCTGGGCAGAGATTGTCTGATGATGCCCGTGCAGTGGAACTGCGGTCTGAGTGTCCACCCACCTCTGGTCCAGAGGCCCTGCTGACGACTGTGGTCATCCCACCTCTGACCAGAGAACGAAAGCAGTGCTGGAAGCATAGCCATGTTGTTAGCATTGTCTTGGTCGGAGGGAAAAAAAAAGGGGGGTGAGGAGTGAAAACAAACAAAAATCTCTGACTGCTGTGTGTCTCTTCTCTATGTCTGCTTCATTGAAACTAAAAGAATAAAAGGAGAACTCAGATCAGAGAGGGAAGACAAATCTGGTTTTGGAGTGTCCTAAAATAATTATAAAAACAAAACAAATTTTTCTAAATTCTGGCTACGCATTTTGTTACCTGTGGAGGTTTTGTCCCTGAGATCTGCTCATCTTTTTTTCTTAAAAGGGGGGGGGGGGCGATTTTCAAGTGTCACACAAGCATAGAGTCATACAACCATCAATACGCTGATTCTGTTTACTGTAATCAGGCACCGAAAGAAAATCGTAAACGCCTACTTGGTGAGGCAGTTTTACTTAATGCTGCAGGAGAAACAAGATCAAGTTTACTGTTGTCGATCCTGGTGTCATTCTTTTGAGGAGGGAGGTCGGAGATCACTCCAGAAGCAGTAAGAACAATCCCCGGTGCCAGGGAGCTCATTTCAGAAGGGCGAGCAGAAAGGAGACAGAAGTCTAACGTATTAGTAATTTGAAAAACTCGGCTGGATCATCTGGAAAAGATTTTAGTGAGCGATGTGGTGGACGTGACACAGAGGATTTGAGAATGGAAAAGAGATTTCTAGATTAGAGGCTACTTAAATAATGATGTTGTTAACGCAAACCAAGATTACAGGAAGCAGAGCAGATGTGGGTTTGGACAGGGGGATTAAAATAAATTTCTATGAGAGTTCAAGTGCATACAGAACAGCTTGAGGCAGCTGATACGCTGAGCTTGGAAATGCCAGTGATGTAGACTGGTGAACAGACACTCTCTACTACCTGGACTCACAGAAGTAAATGGGATGACCCGCAGAGGCAGGGCAGAGCGAGAACTCCAGACCAAAAGCAGATTCCCCAGTTAAATCCTCCACGTAGGGAGATGCCTGGGGAAGTGAGGAGTAGCCAAAAGACAAGGAGGCAAGGGAATGACAGATACAGGTGACGATGTCAAGAGCAAAATGGTTAGAAAAACATTGATTGAAAATCAGTAACCCAGAAAAGATGAAATAAAGCTTGGTGAGGTAATGAGGAGAGAGGGAACGGGATGGGAGCTTAACATCTGCTGTGCCTGACTTCTCACCTGGGCTTCTATGAGCTGCCATGCTTTCTCTTTCTCTTAGTATTTCAAACCCCTCGGACGCTCTGGGTGGAGCACCTTGCCTTCCACCTTCGTCCTGGCTAACTCTCGCTCATACTCCCTCCTGTCTCTGTGCTGCCTCCACCTGAAGTGTGTCTGCCCTTTCACCACCCTTATGAAAGCATGTACCGACCTCGATCACACACTTCATTTGCGACCCTGTAGGCCTGATATACGGTCTATTTTCCCAACAGAAATAGGAGATCTTGGAAGTAAGGATGCCCCATCTCTTTCTGAATGGGGCAGTACTTGGCACACTGCAGGTGCTTCTAGTTCATACCTCACAGCCCCTTAATGAGAAATGAGGGAAGTTGGCTGGAGGAGGCTCATCTCAAACAGTTTTGATGGTATTAACTGGAGGTGAAGAAGGACTTGAGCAAAAACATTAGAGAAAATTATGGCTTATCTGTCCAGTGGGCAAAGTGGCATAGAGTGGGTGTGCAGGCAGAGAGAGGGGTGGAAAAAAAGGACTAATTGCCTAATTTTCACTTCTAATGTAATGTTCCCTGGTTGTTGGACCACCAGCTTCTGGGAACATCCCATAATTAGCATATTCATTCTCTACCCCTAATTTGTGTCTCCAGGTGTTCCTTCACTCTCTCATTCTTGGCCTTTTGCCCTAAAATATTTCACTGCCTGATGGAATACTGCTTAGCACATAAATCAGTGACACTTTTGCCTCCCAGCATGGGAAATGTGAACTATGTACTCTTTGAAGAACCTCAGAGTGAACTGGAAAATTCAATGGGTCTCATTTCCAAGGACGTGAATAATTTTTTACCTATACTCGTTTGCTGCTAGACTTATTTTTTTAAGATAGCCAGGCAAAGAGCCTCCCAACCATTCTTGTATGAATCATACAGCACAAATATATATATGGCTTAACTCTGCTTTTCTTGAAGATGACCTAACAATACATTTTAATGAAAATGTAGGAACCAAAACTTCAAGCCGGTTCCTATCATCTCAAGAACTACTTGTTACACTTCCGTAAATGTCAGATGCCAAGCTGACTTTTGAGTATGAGACTATGACAGACACAGAGCTTCCTTCACGCTTTGTACAGTCTAGTAGGGAAACCAGGAGAGGTTTTAATTAAAAAGTAAACAAACAAATAAAAATAAGTAAATAAATAAGTGACAGCATAAAGGATAGAAAATTTCTAAAATATTGACTTAATGGCTGGACATTCTGCCTTTTAAAAAAATTATGGGTTTAAGTTTCCTTACAGACTTCATTGGCTCTAAAAACCTCAGTAAAGTGTGAAGATTGAAACTCTATCATCGCAGGTTTTCTTTCCCTTGGAAAGCCATGCTCCCATTATAGCAAGAGCAAAGGTACAAGGATTCTCAAACTCACCCGTCCCTTTCATCCGCTTACCCTCAGGCTTCTACAACGCCAATGTGATCACACGTTATGCCCCTGCTTCTACATGTCCAGTAGGCTCCTGTTACCCACAGACCAAGCTCAAGTTCTCTCGCACAGCCTGTGGGCTTGTTTGTGTTTTTAATCATCCAACCGCTCACTTTAGACTTTCAGCTCTATTTCTACCAAATACCCCCACCACCCTGATGTAGCCACCCCACATACACAAACACTCCGTGTTTCGTAACAGACAAGCAAAGAGTTCTTGAAACATACTATGGTGGCCTACAAAGTCTGCCTTGCACAAGCTATTCTCATTGCCTGAAATCTCGCCCTGCCGTGCCTGTTTCTCTCTCCTCCGTATTGCACTCTCCTCCTAACTCTGTCCTTCTTTAAGACATAGCTCCCATGTCCTTACACATGCCCCCAAGAGGTGTTGAAAGAGTCCCTTCCCTCTCGTCATGTTCCACGCTCCCGTGACAGCCTTCACATGATTCTGTCTCAGCACTTGCCGTGCTGGGTTTACTCGTACCTTCTCTCCTAGACAAGAGCCTGAAAGCAGAGACAGTTTATTGTAGCATCCTCATATCTCTAGTGCGTAAACCAGCACCTGGCATCTAGATCATACTCAACACACATCCATTGAACACTGCATTTATCCACAAGAAATTTGTGCCATTAACAGTAATAAATATTTCACACGAAGCAATGATGCTCCAATAAAAGAGCAAGTAATAAAAGATCATTATTTTAAACTAATTTGGCAGGGACTGAAATTCTATTTCTAGAAAAGCTGTCATGTTTCAGGAGTTAATCCAGAAACCTGAAGGTGCAATCCTGGTTCTTGGGGAGCATTACAAAGCATCAGTAAGTGGCAGGTACATTTTTTTTTCCTTAATGGCTATAGAGATAAATTGGTCTTAAATGCTCTGGCCTTATGGGGCTGTACATAATACCACAGACTAGCATTTGGTTAGTCCTTTAAATAATGTCGTTTATAAACCTAAGCACGCAAAACACTAAGCGGAGAACTGCAAGATCAAGCCACATTTACAGCAAACTTAAAACGTTATAGAATGTTCCCATTTTAGTTAAAAAAAGATACATATTTCACAATAATCTTATTATGGCTTGCGTTCAGACTGCAACCGATAACAGTTTCTGATTTTTACAGCTGGTTTTCTGTGGCGCATCTGATGGACAACGACGTCTTCAATGCTTGCTTAATAAGGGATTTTGAATACAGGCTATGCGATTCCTCCTTACAACACTTACTGTCAAATGCCCTTGTCCTGCAGGGCATTTCATTAGCATGTGCCCTGTTCTTGTCCCCCCAGCCCTCATTGCTTCAGACAAGCATGGGCTTATTTGAGAGAAAACCAAGCTATGACTGTGACTCAGGTGTGAAGGCTGCTCCTCTCAGCAAATTAAAGCGAGTGGAATGACTGAGTGTTCTTTTCCATACCCTTCTGATAGATTTAATACTGCTTATTAATTGTTGTTCTCATATCCTCTACTCTGTGATTGTTTTCCCCAGGATACTATTGAGGGTGACTGATGTTCAGATAAGTCTGACAGTTTCATACAGAGAAAGAAAGATTAACACGTGCTAGTAAGAACACCAGGCTACAAGATCTTAGATTAGCCTACATAGGGATGCAATGTTAACACACGCTTTTGCAGATTTGGAAAGAAACAGTCTGGTACATAAAATTCAAAGCTGATAAACAGAAAAGGAAAAACACTAGTTTCTTAGGTACAGTTTCTAATACTTTATCTTTGTGACAGCCAAACAGATGTCTTTTGGGTCACAATATAACCCAACTGGAAAGATGATTTCTTGTTTCGTTCTGTGGGTGGTTTTTGTCTTTTGGTGGGGGGTAGGGGGGAGTAGGTTTATTTCTTTTTTAGAGGAGGTACTAGGGATTGAACCCAGGACCTTGTGCATGTTAGGCATGCACTCTACCACTTGAGCTATATCCTCCCCTGACAATTTCTTGATTTTACCCATAGCTATGCTGAAAGAATTGAGGAGGAAATAAAGATTTTAAAGTGTCTATTTCCATTACCACCTCACTCCCAGGCTGAACTATAAGATTCTTCAAGACAGGATTGAAAATATACCTTGAACGGCCTAGAGGCTCCATATGTGTTTCTTGGACTTGAACTTCACTGTATGATAAATTTACTTAGTGCAAGGGCAAAGGTATCATTTTTAAACCAACACTCACTTTCCTTTCTCCCTGATTTCATTACAATTTTTTCTAATCATTGAGCACTTATTTCTATAAATAGCCTCAAATCTTTTCTGAAATCAGGCAGAATATAAAACAAAATGAAGTGAAGAAATAAAGTTAATGCAACATGTTCACAGAGGAAGTAAAAAAGAATTGGTAAGTTCACTGTGTAATTAATATTTCTAGTTTACTTTATACTATCAGAGTATCATTTAACCAAAAGCTTCTGCTTTGGGCTGCTAATAGTTTATATAAAATGTCTTTGCTAAACTGGACTCCTCAGGGTGAAGCAAGTTCACTTGTGAAATCAAACCACATCTTTATTAACTGAAGGCCATAATGAAGACTGAATTTCTTGCTGAAAAAAAAATTATCTTGGGTATAGATGCTAATCTAAAACCCACTTCATGAATTTGCTTGTTTTTTCTGCTCCCTTCAGACATTAACCAGCTAAAGCCATTATATATACCTTAATTACACCAATTAGCCCCGACTGCACATGCACATACATTCGAGACTTGATTACCTGAGCTAAAAGAAGTGTTTTAGGCATGGCGCAAATAATACAAATGAGCAAAAAATTCAAATCCCAGGTACATTGAACTAATGAGTGTATTATATATTTTTGGCACAGCTCAGTTACCTTATTATGCTTTTCTTAATTTAATAAAGCAATTAGCTTACATTTCCTTATTCTACCCAGGTAATGACAGGGAGAAAAAGCGCAGATTTATAACTGGCACTGGGAAAAGCCAGCCTACAATTTAAAGATTTGGTCACTGTCCTTTATTTCTTCTTTATTTTCAAATATGTCTTTTTTAAAATTTTTTATCTAGGTGGACATCCTATATACTGTTGCTTTAATTCCCACGATGTCCTACACACCTATAGAAAGATTATCATTCATTCATCTCCTATGATTAAAGGAAGCGAGAAGGCAGCCAGTCCCTATCTAAAAGTAATATCAACTTTCCATTCCTTGGAGTTTGGGGAGATAATTAGTTTTTGAGTCAGCAGTCATCAAGTTTTGCCATCAAGCGATCACGCTTTGTAAGACAGCATGGTGTGCTGTGTTGATTCTCTGACTTCACTGCGCAAAACAAAATGATTTGGAGAGCCTTGTTAAAACACAGATTGCTGGGCTTCCAACCCCAGAGTTTTTGATTCAGCAGGTCTGGGAGGTTGAGGTTCAATAGTTTGCATTACTAACAAGTTCTCAGGTGATGTGGATGCTGCTAGTCTGGGGATCTCACTTTGAGAATCACTTGTGTGACTTCATAGGTTAAGAATGTAGCTTCGTAGGTTTAAGCCCAGCTCCAGCACAACTGGCGGTGTGACTGAGGGCAAAATTTTTAACCTCGAGCCTCAGTTTTCTTATCTGCAACCTGAGGGTAATTATAGCAAGCTATTTCATAGAGTTATTTTGGTTATTAAATAAGTCACACACTTAAATTGCTTACAGTGATATCTGGCACCTAGTAAGTGGTAAGTGTTATTATTACTGTTGCCACTATTGTTATTTGTAAGCACAGGTCACCCAGAGTAATCACAAATGAATTAACACTGAAAAAAAAAAAGGAACAAAATTTCTTTCTCTGAAACAGTTGGCTGAGCACTGGACACTGGGAGAAAAAGGATGTGGAGAGACCAACCGTTTAGAGTGACCTGGAGAGGAAGGTTCTGGGAAAGCACGTGGGCCTTCACTGTACCATGATGCCGCTGCCCAAGGCAGGAAGAGAATGCAGGACAGAGGGAGGGAAAGGCTACTAAGGAGGAAGCCCTTGATTCTTCTCTGATGTGCTGATGCCAGGCTCACATTAGGGCTTGGGTAAACACGTGTTAACATGCCTATCTGCTTAAGCCCTGAATTAGAATTAAATACACAAATGTGAGCAAAACAGAAACATTCTTCATTTTCCTAAAGCTTAACTTTTAGTTTAAAAGGTGGGGTAGGGGTATAGCTTAATGGTGGATATATGCCTAGCACGGGTGAGGTCCTGGGTTCAACCCCCAGTGCCTCCACTAAAAAATAAATTTAGATGAAAAAAATCACATATGCCCATATAAAATAATGAATGCCACAAAGAGCAAAGAGGGTCTTACTGTTTTAGAGATATCAGGTGATACCTCTCCGAAAAAAATAAGGTTTGAATAGTTACTGTTCATAGACATGGCAAGTTAAATCAATAGAAATTTCTCCATTTCTGAAATAATAAATAGATTGAGGGTAGATGATAGATCAATGGATGAGTGGCCAGATGGATAAACAGATAATCAAAGCATCTTGAGGGAATAAATTACTAGTTAACAATTATTTGTGATATATAAATTAAATAATTTAAGATCAAACTTGTTAACTGTATGCAATAGAAATGATTTCAAAGAAAGTTACAGAAAACTCAGCTTTTCAGAGGCCTAAATGAATAGGAAATTATTTTTCTTGGATAAAAGAAATCTGGAAGCAAGTGGCTGCTAATGTTGGTTCAGTGGCTCAACACTTGGGGACCTATGGCTCTGGAATTCCCTTGGCCTTTCCGTTCTGATTGTCACCTCATGGTCACAAGATAGCTGCAGTATTCAAGGCAGAAAATGAGTGCAATCTGTGCATTTTCACTTACATTCCTTATAGTTCTTTACTCCTCCTCCACCCAAAAAACCAGATTTCTCTTTAAGTATCAAAGGTCAGAATTGATTCAACAGACAACCCCATGGGCAGGGCAGGCTGAAAAGGGGGAAAAGGAATTGCTGTAATTTCCTTAGGTTCAGCAAGACCCCTTCCCTAGGAGGAGTCTGGGCACAAAGCTGGGATCTTACTACCAAGAAGAGGGAGCAACTGACAGTTTCTGCTGCAAAAACAGATGTAATTTTGGTTTATATGTGCAATTATAGTTATTGAGTTGTAAACATTGAAATCTGGTGACAATAATAATAAAAACTGATATATGTCTCTCACTGTCTTCTATCCTGGGTTGGTAGAATTCCCAAAACTCACAGCAATGTTCATTAAGCCCTTTTGTGTGTGTGTCATGATTATTTAGATAATAGGAAATGGAATTCTCTTTTGTTCCTTGAGGGGTGGAAGGACAGCAAGAAATCAACAGGAAATTCAGCATTTATTGATAATAAAGTATAATTTTTCTTTTGGAAAAGTTCAAAATTATTGAGAATTTACTATTCGCTTGGTGCATATGATTTTGGAAACTTGAGCATTTCAAGAAATCTGTTTGAAGTGAAAAGCAACATTATCAAGCACCAAGCATTATGATGAGTTCTTTTGCATTCTTTATGTTTAATCCTCACAACCTCCATTTTCTGATGAAGAATCAGAAGTCCAGAGAGGTCTAATAACTTGCCTAAAGACATACAGTTTGAGTCAGAGACTCAAACCCATGGTTGCATAACTTTGAATTATTCACAGTTTCTGTTTCTCCTACTTTTCTACCTATGTTTTAATTCAGTAAGTCTTTCCAGATGTAACATTTTGATATCCCTTGGGGAAAAATACTTGAAAAGCAATTATTACTTATCAAATCATTATAAAGTTGTTGTTATTTGAAAAATAATTCAAGAGAAAGTTGACTTTTATATGTACTTTTATTTCTTAATTATAAACATGACAATGACTTGAATTTTAAATGGCTTTCAGTGTATTGACTTTTTTCCTATCCTTATTTTTTCCTATTTCTTTCTTCTAACAGAATGTCAGGCTCAAGCTTCCTCTTCCATAGAAAGTGGCATTTCCAACTATGTCTTCAGCCTGAGGTGCTTTGTCTCATAGACCCAGAGGCAGTGAGTAAGTAAGGTTCTGTCTTCCTGCTTCCCTTTCTACAACTCTTTGGTCATAGGGATTCTCGCACTGTGTCGTCATCACAGGCTTACTTCTTTTTGTTCATTTTCAAATAGTTTTTGTGTCAAGTCTTGTGAGGAGTCCAGCCGTATCTGCTGCCTTCCCTCCTACAGAGGACTGTATCTCATTTATCTGCTTTAACCTATTCCCAGCACACATGGGAGAGAGAAGTGGTCAAGAAAGAGTAGTAGGAGTGGAGTTATAGAAGTCAGAAGCGGAGTGACCCCTAATTTGAAATGTCAGCTGGAAATGTGATAGATGAAGAGTGAGATTATTTGATGGTAAGAATAAACTGCTAAGAAGATGTCCACTTCTGCTCTCATTGTGACCTAAGTAAAGGAATGGGGTGAGCTCACTGGGCGATAGTTAAATGCATGGATGGCAACACTCAAAGCCTCTAGACAATGGACCTTTTAAAAGAGCACATATGTGAACTGATCGCTGTCTCTATAGTCAGAAAATCACTCCCTATTTTAATTACAGATAGAAAGTGTGATGGGCAGGGGAGATGAAAAGGGAAGGAATACAGTTGAATATTTATAAGAGAAGACAATGATTAAATATGAAAAAGGATCTTAAGAGTTAGAAGCCCCAAGGTGCACAGAAGATATTCCCCATGAAGAAAAAAAATATTAAGAAATAACTCAAATGACCATCAGCTGCAGAATGATTAAATAAGTTAGGGTACATGCATAAAATGAAAAGTGACTTGGAGATTAGGAAAAAATGACAGATGTATGCATGTCACCTACATCAGACCTCACACCATTTAATTCTCGTCACTGCCTTATAAGTAAGGCACTATTAGCATCCCCATTTTCTAGACGATGACAGTGCGGCACAGCTGTGTACAGTAACTTGTTCAAAGGCGCAAAGCTCATAAGTGAAAGATTTGGGGTTCAAACCCAGGCAGTTTCGTGCTTCAGCCCTGAGCTATAATACCTGGAGCAAAATGGCCCAAAGTCACGATTACCACTACACGAAATGAGCAGGTCACCGAACAGTGTGTACGTACAAGGTTTCATTTTTGTAAATGTAATATAGAGCTACAAAGAAAGAGCGAGCAGAACAAAATCAAAAGTTAAAGAAGAAAACGAGGCCATCTCAAACAATTGGGCACGTCCCCAACCAGTTACAGAAGGCATTAAGCTGTGTTTGCGAGATGCGGCTTTCTGAAATTCCTCTAAAGCATTTGGCTCTCTTTGAAATGCCCCTTTGGCTGTAAGAGAAGATCAGTTTCATAGCCCCTCTACTGATCCGCTTGATTGCACATCAGCTCTATTAGAGAGTGGCTTCTCGCTAATCCAAGTTGACTTTTTATTAGCCACTTATACCTCAGGCCCCAGACACATGACAATTTTAGGGTTTAAAGTATCTGCCCTCACTTAGATCCAGGCAGACTTAGATCTTGGCTATGACCAAAACACAGCATTGGAATCTGAAGCTTAACTTAACTGAGTGGACTATTTTTTAGGTTCTTGACTTTTTACTACCTGCTTTTAATTCTTCTGGAGAATGAAACAAAGCAAGCGATCCCAAGCAAGTGTGGGGGAAGAAGACAGCAGTTCTCTGCGACACAGGATTTCTCTCCAGCAGTGCGTTGACACGAACTCAGAGATAAAGGTGCAAGGTCAGCCAGCAGCTCCGGGGGTCCTCGCCCAGGATGGCCAATCTGGGATAATTACCCTCACACGGGAAAATGACCTGTGTTGGCCCTCCGGCGCATAGACAAAATAAATCAAAGCAGTTGCAAGGCTTGGGTTTGTCAGACCGCCCCTTTCCTGTTTTCAGTGTTTCATGATTCGCTGAGTGATTTATTTATCCGTATAAATTTTGAAAGTAATTCATTAATATTAGAGAAAGGCTGGGACTTGATCTTTAGTGGGAGAGAGCTCTGGAGGAAGGAGGACTAGTCATTAATATGTTCAGTCTTTCCACTCTCTTGAGAACATCACATCTACTTTCATTATATTCTGACCTGAATTTCTTAAATCTGGAGGGGGGGTGGTGTCACTGAGCTTTTATGATATGTTCAAGTCTGCAGTCTGCAATGCAACTGGAGACCCCTCTGTGGGAGAAATACTGGCACGGGGCATCAGGCTGAACTTTTTATGAGTTACTTTGTACCTTGAGAAACTTCAAAGGACGTGAAAACGAAGGCAGAGCTCTGTCGAAAGGGGTTAGTGGACCAAGACACTGACAAGGTCACCTCTAGGACCCCACCTCTGCTCCTGACGTCATTCACGCCAAAGCGAACTGCTTAGTCCTTGTTGTTCCAGAATCATCTACATACCGGGCACAAAAGAAAGCTTATAATATCAAAACATGGAATTTGGAACTAAAAAACAGCCAACACAGCTAAATCCCACAATGCCTTCATTATAATGAAGAAAAACTGGCCACCTTGGGCTTTTGTGAAGTCCCATGACTAAGTAGTCAATGGCAAAGTATGAAGATCCAGGTGTCCGGACTCCCTCCCCGAGCAGTCGTCTGCTGCCCTATACTGACCGTGGGTAACAGCCCAAGGGGAACTCACAGTGACAAATAATAAACTTTGATTTTTTTTTAATGGGGCTCTTTACTTCATATTTCTGTGCTTCCATTTCCTTAAGTAGAGGATGAGAGATCTAGACTTCCTTATGCAAACATTTTTCAGGTCCACTGACCATTCCGAAAAACAAACAAAGCAACAACAGCCAGAGACATGTGGCAGCTGAGTGGAAAGTCCAGTAAGGTCACTAAAGGGCGGCCCGTGGATGATTAAAGAAAACTTTTCTCTACAGGCAGCAACCTCTGGAGCTCAGGGCCCAGAGCTGGGCCTCCTGAAAGGAGTGCCCACCCTGCCAGATGCTCCCTGAGCAGAGGGCTCCAGAGCGGGGGAGCTCAGGCTGGGCACACAGCGCATGGGTTACAGCACGGTGCAGACATCACGTGCTGGTCCAGCACCTTAAAGGCTACAAGAAATCCTGAGGAAAGAAACCTGCTTATCTTTGCTTAATACAGCATTTACTAAGCATAAATGACCAGAAGTCTCTCTGCATTCATGGACTATCTATAATATGTTATATAAATGTTCTGCACAAAACATACAAGGAAACCCGGAGCAAAGGCTAATTAAAGAAGACTTATATTGCGCATCCCTTCAGCCCTTTCCTCAGTTCAAGGTCAGCTCCCAACCCCAGAGCTAAACTTTCCCACCACTCCTCTTCCGTCCTCTGACAGTTCTCACCTTGGGGGTTCAGGGTAGAGGGTCCTGCCCTGAACTCCCTTCTTTTCTGTGGGGCGGGGGAAAAGTGAGGGCCAGAGAGCAAGAGACAGAGGAGCGTCCAGTACTAAGAGAGGCAAAGGAGCTGCCAGAAACCAGCCGTTCACTTGGGACAGTGAAAGGGGCTGGATTAACAGCTTCACCTGGTACAAAAGGTATAAACCAAAGCCACCCCCAGGCAAAACGACATGTGTGATCGCCCTCCCGGGAGAGCTTTCGCGCTCCGGTGGCGACTCTGCGGCTGCCACTTAGCCACTGGCCGCGCAGGGCAGCTGAACACCAGCATATCTCATCGTTTCAAAGTCCTCCCTCCTCTTGAAGTAAAGCTACGGAGCGTCTAGTGAGAATTAACGGTGCCTTTTTCTAGGTCTCCTTCCTAGCCCAAATGAAAAGTGCTAGAAGGTCAGAGCATCTGCAGGATTCACTGTTTCATCCTTAGAATTCTGTACAGAGTAGGAGCTTAATAAATGCTTATTAAATGAGCAAATAAGTGATAAATGTAGGAATGACCAAAGCACAGCTTCTAGGTTAATCAATAGTTGTGGCTCCCTGAATCTGTACTCTGCCATTCAGGTTTCAAGCCTGTGAACTTGGCAGCAACGACTTTCTATCCCCCTGGCAGATCCATTCCTAACCCCGACTCCTCAAACTTACTTAATCCACAGCCAAGCCTTTTCTTTTAGCTCTGTCCTCCCCTGGTGCCCAAGGAAACCCTGAGATGTCACTTTTAAAGTTTTTAAAAGGTAAAATGTTTGTGGCAAAGGAAAGGAAGATGCCTTAGTTCCAAACGCTTCGGTAAAAGTAGTGATGAGAATTCGCAGGAAAACTGACCCACGAAGTGTCTACAGAGCGGACCTGTGCTGATCAGGAGAAGGGAAGAGGCTCCTCTCCCTCTCTGAGAGGGAACATGCCTTGCTCTTTACCATCAAGGACAAGCAAGGTGGAGGAGAGAGCAAAAACCGAAGGCCACGATGGTGAAGAGACGAGATTAATGACATTCATAAAATTGACGGAGGCCTGTGGGCTTGAAGTGATTGTAATCGCTCACATGAAGCCCAAGGGTGTAAATATTTAACAATCACTTCTTGGTCTCACATCCACCGTAGGGCCAGGGAATGGGGATATTTTTTTCTCTCGCTGAGAATTTGGGTTATTTAACAATTAAAGGAAGGAAAACAGAAAACCTAAAAGGATTTTCCCCTTCACATTATTTCTCTCTGAAACTATACTCAATTCATTCAAGGCTTGGGGTGAAAAGCGTCTCATTCACGCTTCTGTACAATGCAGGCTTTGCGATGCTTCTTGCAACGCTTCCTCTCTGTTTAAATTTGAACCATGGGATCTTTGCTGCCTGGAGTGAGTACGTCTCTAGCACATTGGCTGGCGGCCGCAGGCTCACATCTGTCATTGTACTTAATTGCTCTTGGTTCAAACTATTCTGTGTTTTATTCCTTTGGCGGGGCATGTTTCACTAAGATAGGGGCGGTGTTTCTTTGGGCTCAACCAGGGGGAGCTTCCCAGATCCCACCCATTCAGTGTCTCATACTGGACTCGGCCAACTCAGCCAACTTCTCCTCAGACCCATTCCAGTCACTGGACTTTGGCCCAGGCAACAGTGGCACTGCTAGAATATATTGGTGAGCTCATTCCTGCCAGCAAGAAGAGAGTGACATTGCTCATTCTGAAAGGTAAATCAACTTCACAAAGTGCACCATCAGTTTAATAAGAGTCTGTATTTATTGAGCACTAATTATGGGCCAGGCACTGCACTGAGTGATTTACAAACATTATTTCATTAAACTATCACTGCAGTTTTATGAAGTGGGTACTTTTATTATTCCCCAGCTTACAAATGATGTAACTAAGATTTAGAGAGGTTATGTAACATGCTCAAGGTCACAAGGCTAGAAAGTGGATGGGCAAAGATTATAATCCACATCTGTCTGGCTCCCAGAGTTTGCCCTTTAATTTACTGTAAGACCTCCTACATTCATGCACAAAAGAGGACAGAGAGCTAAATAAAGGATAGACAATTTCAAAACATGAGAAAGGTACTCGCTAAAGGTATACGGCGATTGAGTGTCTGAAAGAACCCTGAAAAATCTCAAGAGCAGAAACATATCAGCATTATAGTATTAGCAATTTTGCGAGTTTTTCCGAAGGACCCGCCTGTGAGGACATCTCATGGGAGTATGGGATGGGGTGATAGCCACGGCCGTGAAAACTCAGTGGAAGAAAGCAGCACTCAAGGCAGTGATGAAGTCACAGCTCTTCTGCAGGGGAACTAACACACTCAGCATTATTTTCCTCGTCTCTTCTTGCTCGTTTCCCGGATCCCACGCACCGTGTTTAACGCGGGAATCCTCTCCCTCCAGTTTTGTCAATGTCATGTGTCAGCCATTCCTTCTGCTGACTCTTGTGGCATCTGGGTCCCCAATCTGTGTCCATTTTCCTCTGTTTCTCTTACCTCTATGTCTCTTTACCTCCAAATATGGGCCTCTCCTGCCCCTGAATTCCTCTCCCACTCTGCCTTTAAACATCCTTCCCCCTGTTAGGACTTGCTATGGAACGTGAGTCTCCAATATTCATTGAGACAGAGACCAGTTTTGATAAAATACATATAAAAATATGGTTAGGTTGCAATGTTCTAGATCCAAAGTCAATTTCCAAGACTTTCAGAATTCCACCCTAGACACTCAATTTTGGCATCAAGCTGTACATTCCATTTCATTGATTGAGTAGAACAAAAAATTATCATCAGTTACGTATATATTGGCACATGCTGAGAGACTTGATGTCCTGGTTCATAGTACAGGATCTGGGCACAGGAAGTCGGAACCCTGGATCTGCCACTTCCAGCCATGTGACCTTGAAAAAGTTACCTCATGGTGCTGTGCCTCAGTCTTCTCATATGTAAAATGGCTACAGTTACATTAACTAGTTCATAGGGTTGTTGTGAATATAAAACGAATTAATGTATGTAAAACTTTGACAAGAGTATCTAGTATGTGCTAAGTACTCAAAGATGTTATAATTCTTATAAATACCTTCACAACTTCAACAGACCTGCTCTAATAAACCAGAGAAGTGATCGATAGATTTTCTTATGCTGACCAAGCAAATCCATGCCCAGACGCATAGATAAATATGTGCTTAAGATTTATACCCAGTCTATGCAGTTATTCCTGGGTTTATACAAGCAAAATAGCAATATTGAAGTAGTTTCTGCAAATACTTGCCCAAGAATAGAAAAGAAAAAGGAGAACCTGTCTATTTTAAGATTTTGTTGTGGTGGAAGAAGCATGGGATTTGATGTCAGAAGAATTAGCTTCCACCTCTGATATACTTATTTATGAGTTTGAAGAACTTCTGAGCCACTTAGTTTTTTATTGTAATAATAATACTGCTAACCTCTCAAAGTTGTCATGTCAATAAAATGATATAAAATAATAAGTTGCAAGTTACTATATATTTCCAGTGGTTACTGTTTTGTCTTTCAGAAGGCATTTTAGAGCACCAAAGTATAAAACATTATACTTGTTGAACACAACTTTTTGCAAAGCTAACTGATATTTGCTAGATGTTTCTAGTCCATATGCTGTAATTGTAATAAAGGTCCTCCACGCAAATATCATTGTTTCTGTTGCATCAAGACCAAGGCTCAAAAAGATCGTGGAATGTTCAAAGCTACACAACTTGTTAATGACACTACATTTTAACACAATTTCTCAATTTCCAAAGTTCAGATAATTCTATCAATTATATAAAAAAAAGCAGTCTCTTTATCGTACCTCTTTTCTGGTACAATTGACTAGATACATGCATAAAACACAATAACTTTCCTCACAAAATGTGTAATCTACTCAGAGATAGTAATTACGTATTTTCAATAATCAGAAAACAACCCATAATGACAAGATAGAACATATATTTATCTACGGTGCTGTAACAAACGCTAAAAATTCAGGCTTTTACAGTAAAGAAACTGATTTCTTACTCACTTAGCAATGCAATGCGGCCGTCTCTGGGCAGTGAGTAGCTTTCTCCCGCTAGTGAGTCATGGACCCAGGTTCCTCCCACCCTGTGGTTCTGCCTTCTCCTTGGGCCTTGGAGTCAGTCCTCTGCTTCCTGCCAGCAGAAGGGGAAAGAAAGGCGAAAGAAAGGTGAAAGAAAGAAAGAAAGAAAGAAAGAAAGAAAGAAAGAAAGAAAGAAAGAAAGCAAGCAAGCAAGCAAGCAAGCAAGCAAGCAAGCCAGCCAGCCCGCCCACCTGCCCCACCTGCTTCTTGAGAAAGTCTTGGCCAAGAAGTGACATTTCTCACTTATGCTCATATTCTACTGGGGACAGCTAGTCATGTGATGACATCTGCTGGAAGAGAGGCTGGAAAATGTAACGGCTGGATGGGCAACCACCCCAGCCACAACTCCACACTCTAGAAGAGGGAGCCCAAACATTAACCGTAGCTGCCTGGGTGTGCGACAGAAGTTTGTAATTCCCTAAAAGAAAAACTGGGAGGCTGAGATTTGCAGGCACTAGCTACTATAGATAAAATAGATAAACAACAAGTTTGTACTGTATAGCACAGGGTACTATATTCAATATCTTGTAGCAACTTATGATTAAAAAGAATATGAGAACGAATATATGTATGTTCCTATATGACTGAAGAATTGTACTGTACACCAGAAGTTGACACAATACTGTAAACTGACTATACTTTAATAAAAATATATTAAAAAAAAAAAAGAAAACTGTGGACTAGTTGGGTTTTAGAAATCAGGAATTTTCAGATTTTAGGAAGATCACGCAGCCCCTGTACCATATTATATGTCACGTCCACACACAAGTCTAGAGAAGAAGAATAAATAAAATAAATTAATACTCACACTAAAGTTTGTTAAAAAAAAAAAAGAGTAGAAATCATGTCACATCTGTTGAAATCAGGGTTTGCCACCGAAGAGGCTTTTCCCAAAACCTTCAAGGGATGAATAAACTTTCAAATTCCTGAATTGCAGATAAGGAATTTGTGAACTTGCATCAGGACTACAGATAATGATTCAACAGAAACACAGGGGAAGGACTTCGGTGTTGCTCGAGGCACGGAGAACCCTCACTCAGGGGAAAGGAGGTCAAACGTGACTGGTCAGTTACCCTGCGCTTCAGCTCCTTAACAAGGTAAACGTTCTGATCTTTCTGTATTTCCAAAGGCGAAGAGTTACTAGGCCAGCTGAAAGAGTAAGTACTTAACCGTTAGTTACGCGCGCAGTACAGCAGCCGCGTGGCACTTTCTTTCCGCTTACAACACTAAGTAGATGAACTGACGCTTTTTGAAACTGATAATCAAAATGTCCTTCCCACTGAGCTCTAGTCTTCAACAACAAGCACTTTTAAACGAGTCATAAACCTTTCAACTCAGGAGCAGAGTAGCCTGTGCTTGGCTTGACGGTACAGCCATTTCATTTCTTTACTCTTTATTTTTTTTACAAGAAAAAATAAGCAGTAATTTATGCATTCCATTTGTTTTAAACAACTCTGGAACCCAGACAACTCCAAACGTTTTCTTTGACCCAAGACATTCCTCAAGTGAAACGTTTTGCACCAGGTGCTAAGGCAGTTGACCACACAGAGATAAATATTGTATTGCTATGAATTAATCTCGATGAGCTTTATTTAATCTTTAGTGACTCAAGTCTGATGATGGCTAAATCTGGTGATGTGACCTTGATGTTCATTTTTTTAATTATATATATTTTTTCCAAATATAGGTTCAGTTAACTTTCTCATGATTCTAGCTATGTTTTCTATGTTTTTGAATCTCCTGGGTTCTAACAAAAGCACTAACCTTGGGCACTTTGGAAAGGCTTTGTTGCATGATAATGAGAATTTGAACAGCACATACAAAAACCTGATATTTATTTAAATAGCATCATGAATAAAAAAACTGATAGACTGCAATATTCATCTTGTGACAACGAACTAGTTGAAAATGCTGTAAAACCTAAAAATAATACATTTTAATTTTCCTAACAGCTTGAAGCAAAATTGGATGTTTTAAAATTAAGACCAGATAGGGCATTGACTGGTAGATCTTAATTCAAATAATGAGGCTGTATATGATATAGAACTTCATATTAGATCCAAGACATTAGCTCAAGTATTTTTATTGGTATAAGAGAGATTATGACAATGTACATAGTTCTCCCCCTTGACTGTTAGCGAATCTATCAAAGTAGGGAAAATATCTTAGGTATATAAGATGTGCTTTTGTGACTAGTAGCCTGAAGATTCTCAAATGATAGATATAAAACACAGGTCTGCCCCAAATGGGCTGAACTGACTGTTAGAAGACCAGCTTTACAATACAGCTCTGATCATATGGGCAGGCGACCTGTTTCTTCATTGTAAACTGAAGAAACTGGACTTAACAATATCAAGAGTCCATTTCAGCTCTAGTATTCTATGGTTTCAATTAATATTATTTCAGCAATAGAAATTCGTTTTGCTAGAAGGGGTTTGTTCAGGATTCCATGGATTCTGGCTCAAGTCACATATATAATGAGAACTCCTTCCTTCCGATTGTCTTTATCACTGCTTTTATATCCTGTTTTTTCTGGTTCTACCATGCCCACAGCACATGTGTCAAAAAAAAAAAAGTTGCACCACATGGATTAAACAGGCAAGGAAGACTTTATTCAAAGACCATTGCAATGGAGGTGAGAGAAAGAACTCAACTCTGTTGACACAAAAGGCTAGAGGATTCTTCAGCACTGAGATGAGCTAATAGAAAAGTACTGGAGGACTTTAAAAGAAGGTTGGTCAAGGATCCTTGAGGAAAACATTCTTGGGTTGTATAAGATTTACATCTCAAAGGAGCAGAGAAAGAATTGACAATCTTATGTTTTCTAAAGTAAGTGCTCTAAAAAAAGGGAGGTCAGGGGTCTATAGTCTGGAAGAAACCTGCCTAAAATTTAGTCAAAATGAGGGGGAGATTCAGCCCATCTCCATGATGCATCCTTGTAAACCAACCACTGGGGGCTGGAGAAGGCCAAACAGAGAATCCCCAGAGGACCAAAATGCCTGGAAATGAGCTCCACTGGCATCTCACAGTCACAGATAGGACACTGGATTCAAGGCAGATTGCCTAGAGGCAGGCCACTTATCACCATTTTTCTGGTACCTAGCAGGTGCCTGTCACACAGTAGTATTTCCATTTAAAAAAAAAGTATTCAATGGGCAGAAACTAATCTCTGTGAATCAGTTCATGAAAATGCTAATTCTTTCTCTTGCCTTCACCAACAGAGAATTTCTGACCTTACTGTCATCATGATTCTCATAGCTCTAGACCACAATTGTCTCAAAAGCAAGAAACTAATTTACCTGTCTCTCCGAACCCACGGCTGAGAATGTGGGCTGCAGAGTTAGAGAGCACTGAGTTCAAGTTTTAGTTATGTTGACCTTGAACAAGTGTTTAAGCTCTTTGGATAGCAGTTTTCACATCTTTACAGAAGAACTAATGCCGGTACCTACTTCATAGGGTTGTTGTGAGGGTTAAATAAAAGAATGCAAAGAATTCTAAAGAATTTTAAGAATAAAAGTACTTAGCAAAGTACTTTGCATAGAGTAAGCATTTAATAATGACTGGCTTATTTTAAATTGTTAGTGCTTTTCATGTATGTGGCTTGCTAATAGTTAGATAGATAGATAGATAGATAGACAGACAGACAGATAGATAAACAAGTACTTACCAAAGAAGATACATGATATTTTACCTTTACTACTGATTCTACCGTGGATAGTCAACCTTTAGACAGAGAAGTAGGAAATCCTGTTGGCACTAAACAGACCCAATATAGTCAAATATGCCAAAGATTTTACCTCCACTGATAATGAATAAGATAAAAGTAAATTGAATGAAATACTTATTTTCAAAGGAGAAATTACACAACAAAATTTCTTAAATATTTGTGAAATTAATAAATGAACACAGTACAATGGTTTCTAACTTAAAAATTTCCCCAATATTGAGCATTTTCTTTGCTTAGTTGCTTGAGATATGGTTTCACTAAAATTTAAATTACTTTCCTGTATCCATTTACTCAGTAAAGTACATTGACACCCTCAGTTGAAAGGTATTTTATTAGTAGTAAGAGGTGATAGGGAGGAAGAAATTTTCCTCTACCCTTCTAGGTCCCCTTGTCTGGTATAAAAATTAAATTGACATGAGATAAATTAACAAGAGGAAGACATATAAAAGTTTAAAAACATGTGCACATGGAAGAGACCCAGGAAAACTGAATAACCTGCCGAAACGTCCAAAACCCTCAGTTTAGATATGATCTTCAGCTAAAGACAAAAGAGGATGTTGGGAAAATGGTTTGGGACTTCAAAGGTGGGGGAAGGCAATTCACATGGAGATGAAAAGGCAAATAAGTGTTTGATAAACAAATGTTTGCTGAGCCCTGCGGAGACAATGGCACACAGAGGAATTTTAACCAGCAGACTTAGCTGGGTTCCTCCCTGTCTGCATATCCAGTTCATACTGCAATTGTCTGTGGTGATGCCTGCCTTCCTGGAGCAGGTCCTCTGTCTACATTCTTTTAGGCAGATGGGAGAAGTCAGAGTCTTTTGGGCCTTGATTGTTTTCAGCTTGAGATAATCCACAGGCCAAAGAGACAGATTTTTGGAGTGACAAATTTTGCTCTCCTACATAGGTCTAATTTAGAGGGATTTGATGGCCTTCTCCAAAGATAATGGTAGCAGGTCAGTCCCATAGTCCTATCTGTGACTTTGGTGAGATCTTCAAAAGACAAATACTCTCTATGGATGATAATTTGGGGGGAGGGTTATGATAATGTATGGTAATTGCATAAAACAATGCTATGTTCAAAATAAAAATCTGAATGGAAAAATGTAAGGCATGTCTACTTGGGAGAGTTTTTTACATCAACATTTCAAATAAATTTGGTAAAATAATGGTAATGAGTAACGAATCAAAGAAGGAAAAGGATGGTCATTTGGTTGAGAGAATATGTCAACAATAGGTCTGTGTATTCAAGGAAACTGAATGTCCTTCACCTTTTGTTCAGTGTTTTTTCAAGTATGATACACCGCTTCTCCAAAAATTATAAAGCATTTCCCTGAGTAAGTTAAAAACATTCATATTCTGTTGTAACTACAACTGACAACAAAAAATAGCATGGTTTGAAAAATCAATCCAACAGTAAGGAATTCATGTCAACCTAATGAGGAGGCAACATATCCAAGTTTCAGTCTCTGACCGGAATTAATTGTGTCTGCATCTTTCTGAATATTAAGAATAAAAGACTTCTGATTGAAAACAAAAAAACCCAACATATTCACTCTTTCTGGGAAATCACAAGGGATATTCCCACTGGAAAACATTTTCAACCCAGAGTGTATACTTGTATTATAAAAATGTTCTTAGAAATAAAGTGCTCTGAAGATACCAAAAAGCGTAAAGACATAGTGTCTATTCTTGAGATACTTAATTTGCTCCCAATTTCTTTACTTCACTCATAGTAAAAAGTTTTGAAAGAGTAGTCTATGCTACCAGTCTCCAGCACATTTTTTTTCCTGTCAATTATCTCTTGAAGCAATCCAGTCAGTCTTTCACTACAGCACCCACAAAAATTGCTCTTATCAAAGTCACTAAAGACCTCCAGATTACTAAACTCCATGGTGAGTTTTCAAATAATTCAACCTGTTTGTAACATATGTCTCTCCACCTTTAAACACTTTCTGTATGTGGCTCCCAGGACATCAGATTTCCGTGTTTGTCTGCCTCTCTGAATATTCTTTCCCAATTTTCTGATCTGGCTCTTCCTTCATCATTTCCTCGATTTCTTAATGTGAGAGAGGCCACGGGCTGAACTTTTGTACTTCTTTTCTGAATAATGCATTCTTTTGGTGATCTAAAGTTTAAAAAGCATGTAAATATCATACAATTATATCATAAAATTGTATCTAATCCATACCGTCCCCCTAAACTCTACAGTTAGGTATCAACTCTCAACTCAACAAGTTCAATTGCATGTCCAATAGAGGACTTAAAATTAATGTGTCCAAAACTGAGATAATGACTACAAAACTCTCTTTTTAAAAAACAATATTCCACAATGCAGTTAATAGAAATCTCCTGTCTCCTAATTGCTCAAGTCAAAATGTTAGTTTTGCAAATTAATACAACCCTGAGATACTATCAAGTTTACAAAAATTCGAAGTTTACCAACATGCTGTCTGAGCAGCTGTGGGAAGACAGGCACTTTCAGACATTGCTCGTGGGAATGAAAAATAGAAAACTCCCCTGGAAGCTATTTTGGCAGTATTTTACAAAGCTATGTTTACCTTTACCCTTTGGTCCAGCAATCCTACTTCTAGGAATTTACTCTGATACTGTATCCCCCAAAATAAGGAGATACGTACGCATAAGGTTTTATACTGAGGCATTTTTTGTTATTGCAAAATATTGGAAACGACCTAAATGCTCATACCTAGAAATTAATTGAGTGATCTCTGGCTCATCCACCCAATGGCGTGCTCACAGCTCTACAGAGAAGATGGTTTCTATGAACGAATGTGGAATGATTTCCAGTATATATGGTTAAGTAAAAATGCAGTGTACAATATGTAAGTACACTTTATTCCCTCTTAGATAGGAAAAAGTAGAGGGACACATATACATACATCTGTTTATTTTTGCAAAAAGAAATCCAGGAATGATATACTAAGTACTAATGTAATTGGCTAATTGGTGTATGGGAATCAGGTGGTAGGCAGCAGCACCTCGCTGAGAATAGCTCTTTGTATAATTTTGATGTTGAAACAATCTAATATTTTACATATTAAAATTATTAAATTAAATCAAAATGAACTGGAACAAACTAAAATTGAATACAAACAGAAACAAATAAATTAAACAGCAGAACAAATGGATTATATAGCCACGTAGGGAAAAAAGAAACGAATCCAAGTAACATCTGTACATAGCACTTCAGTTAGATACCCTCAGTCCAGAGACAGAGACTTGTGTAGAAATTTTCAGCTCAGTTTAGTAGATTTGTCTTTTAGTGGTGTAGGTGCAGTGACTCTCAAACTATTTTGTGTATATTATGAGATCGAGCCATAGTAAGTATACTGATATTTTTTGGATGCAAACTCTCACTGTGGGAGAAAGAAAATACAAATTGGGAATGTGGGAAGGCAAGAAAGAACCCTGTGGTTGGAATTAGAATAAGAAATCTTAGTAGGAATGAATGGAATTTTAAAAAGTAGTTAAGTATCTATTTTCCGTCCACTGAAATGGCCCAGGATCAATGAGCATAGTGTCCAGGTCTTGATATCTACCCTGACCCATCGAAAGGAACCAAAGATCCTGCTTCCAGAATCTGATGTCTGACGCCAGGGCTGGGGCAGAGAAAGTAGTAATGAGGTAACGTAGAACTCTACCTTCTAGAATCAAACCCCTTCTCCCCTCCTTCACCACTTGGATGATTAGAAGAACTTTCTGATTTGCTTCTCTGCTTCCACTCTTGCTCCATACACTCTGTTCTCAACAAGGTGGAAACAGTATCCTATTAAAATGCTAGCCCAATCACGTCAATCCTAAACCCCCCAGTATCTTTCCATCTCAATCAGAGTAAAAGCCAACGTCTCTGAGAACTTCTAAATGCCTACAGAATCAAGTCCCCCGTTCATTCTCCACAATCACCACCCTGCTGCTCCTCAAACACACCAAGAGCACTCTTAGCTCAGAGCCTTTGTATACACTGCTCCCATTAGCTCAGAATGCTCTTCCTCCAGATATCCACATGGCTCTCTCCCTCACTTCCATCATTGCTTCATTCCATTATCATTTTCTTGATGAGGTTCCTTTTGGTCACTCTATCCAAAATCACCAACCCTTAACCCACACCTTTGTATTCCCCTTTTCCATTTTTTTTTCTTTTTCTCAAATATTATCTTCTATTTTATTCATATTTATTTTCTGTCTATCCCAGTAGAATGCATACTCTACATATCTGTTCTGCTCACTGCTGTGCTCCCAGAAGCTTAAAATCATGCTAGGAATATTGTAGATACTCAAATATCTATTTGTTTAATTAATTATGTAAGAGAGTAGCCAAACACACACAAAAAGTCAAAAGAATAAATGCTATATATAGCATAGTATATAAGTATAGTATATTATACAATATGCATATGTATAAATGGTTTTACAATGAAATGTTTATATGTTTGCATAAATATGTGGATGGGATGATAATGGAAGGTTAAAAACCGAGCTGAGCTTAAGTAACAGAAACTGGGGAGGGGGGAAGAGTATTACTATAAAGGAAACATGCAACTGAGAAGTCACTGCATCTTGAAAGAATTAAATTATCTTAAAAATGTGATCTTTCAAAACATGGATTTCAAAATAGATTGAAAATTGTCAATACTGCTCTCACACTTGAACTGAAAAGCCACTATTAATACATCTCGTAAAAAACAAGAGAGAAGGAGAGAGAGAAAGAAAGAAAACAGTCGTCAGTCGGACTGAAGACACTGAGTAGTTGCAACTCTATTCTCAATATCCACCTCAGACAGTTAACTCAAATCGGAGATCCATGATTCCATGAGTATTCTCTACTTGGGTTTAGGAATTATGTCAAACCAAAAGGCATTTTCTGATTTTATGTCACATTTTTTTATCTTCATAAGTCTGATCAATTCATTCTTATTTGAAATTCAGAAATTTGGTGAAAAATTAGTAAGCATGTCACTACCTTTTCTGCACTTTTGTAGAATTTCAAATACCTAATCTGGGAGATCCTTGATAAAATGTCCTTTGAAGGATCTGAGAATACCTTATCATTCACTATGCAATTAATGATTTTCTTCCTCTTTGAAGAAAAAAAAAAATGAACCTAATAAAATGTGACTGTTATATACTATGTTTAAGAAAAGCACATCAACCTTCATATGTCCACAAAATAAATTTTATATACATTTTTCAGATAATACTTGCAAACTGAGAAAAGCTCCCTTTGTTCAGAAAGTGTCCTGTTTGCTATTTTGTCAACAAAGAAAGAACTTCCTGACTAAAGCTCATTCAAATGCTGTTATGAGGAAGTGATGAGTTATCATTATGGTCTATTATTTATGTCCCAGAAGAGAGAAAATTAGAACATCTTTGCCCCTATTCACAAGTCATCCAGTCATGCAAGAGAGCTTGGCTGAACTTGTGAACAAACATTTCCGTAACACCTCTCCACCTCCAGGTGAACTCTGCCAGTGAAGAATCTGGAACTGCTCAGACACATAAAGAAAATCTTCCCTCTGGCTGAGTCTGAAAATCAATGGTTGACATCTGAAGTTGCTTAACACTGTCTCAGACAGAGAATGAGTATACAGTACATTAACCTTTTATTTGGCTTCTTTCTTTTGGTCCTGAAACAACCAGGGTTTTTGTGATGGTTTTCTTCGTGTTGTTTTTTTGTAAAGAATGAGATTGAGCTCTTCTCCAGAGAGAGAAGTCATTCCTAATTTGGGAAGTTCTAAAACAAGGCAAAATTGCATCATCATTTTCAATCACATTGCACTGTATTGTAATTATTTGGGTACTTAGTCAACCAGCCTATGACCAACTCAAAAAGAAGAATTTGTGGGGAGGGCATAGGTCAGTGATAGAGTGCATACCTAGCATGCACAAGGTTCTCAGTTCAATCCTCAGTACCTCCATTAAAATAAATGAATTAAAAACAGACGTAATTACCTACCTGCCAAAAAAACAAAACAAAACAAACAAACAAAAAAATTTTAAAGAATTTTATCTTAATAGGTTTTCATGATATGTCTGATATAATATTTAGTAGGTGGGTGACACACAATGAATATTCTTAAAAGAAAACACACAATCAAGTTCATCAAATCTGTGACTGCTAGGGAAGTGGACAGCTCATGCATTGAGTTACAAAATTAATCACTCAGATGATCTCTACAATCAAACTAAAATCTAATAAATGGTATTTTCAAGTCTTCTATTCAGACTTTTTAATAAAGTGTCCAAACATAGGTCAAAAGAAAATGGGCTAAACTGCAATTCATAAAGAAAACTGTCGTGAATTTTAGTTCACAAGAAGCCCTCAATATGCCAGTTAGCTCTCAGGGAGCTAACACAGGACTGGGCTGTACCCCAGAAACCACCCCCTCCGCACCTCTAGAACCTGCACGTTCGACCATAGGAAGAGTGAAGCTCTTCCCCCATCTTATCAGGGACAGAACATTTTTAGCTCTATGGAGGAAGAGGTGTGCTGTTGAAAAGATCTAGCTATGGCATAGAAACAAAGGGCAAAGGATACCCAGGGGAACTGCAAAAAGTCCCACAGAGAAGCGAAAAACGAGAGGGAGACACAGCTCCAACAAGTTACCAATAAGAACAGGAACTCTCTGGTCAGAAAATAAGTGCCTCCTCATGGAGCAAGACTCTCCCCAGCTACGTTCTGAAATCTTCCAAGGGTTCTCAGCCATTAGAAAGGCCCCGTGAAGACTAAAAGGCATAAAGATTGATTGCAAAACTATATTAGAGAACTAGACATGCAAATCGAGATGACATGGAACAAGTGAAATGAACCTCTGTCAAATCTCTGGAAAAGGTTGAGACACACTTGAATTAAACCATTAAAAGAAACACCTTTCTGGAAAGAAAACAGGTGGTGGAGGAGAGACTCCTGGAATATGTGCAGCAGATGAAAAGAAGCTAAGGCTATGTGGCAGAAATTGGCAGAACAGTCAAAGCAAGAGAAGTCCAGAACTCTGTGGCCAGCTCAGTGGAAGCTAAGAGGTTGGACATAACCATTCAAGTCCAAAGCAATGGTTCCATGGAGCTCACCAAGGAGGACCTGGCTCTAGCCTAAACATACTGAGGAATTCAAGTGTGATCTTATGCCCTATCGAAACCCCCACCCACACACCCCAATGCCTGTGGCATCAATGTCTTCACTCAGTTGCAAAGAGAATTTACTGTTGTAAATGGGGCAGACTTTTATGTCTAATTAGTCTCCCATCTGGACAAGTATCCTGGCATTATGACAGGAGAGCAAGAACAGAAATGACAGTGACCCAAAGCCTGGCAGTATCCATGTACTTTTGAACCATGAAGCTTTGGGTAAAGCTTGAAATCTGGGATGCTGCCTTCAAAAATTTCCTTATCATTAGTGCCATTACCACAGAGTGTAGCCAAGATGTTGCTGTAAGAAAATCAGAAAGCCCTTGAATGGTCTGCCCATTCAATAGGTTCACGCATACCCTTGTATCACTTAGCTTTCAATCAGCTGGAGTTGAAGACTGTCATCCATGTCTGCCAGAACAAAACCACCAATGTTTTATGGTACATTAAAGATTAACATTTCAAACCATTTCCAGAATTTGAGCAGCCATCAAGCAGATTTTTCCCCCTAAAATGATAGCAAGCTACTTCAACGCTTAGCTAGAAACTGACTATAATCTGTCTGTTATTGGACAATTGAAGGTATGCTAGACTTTGACTTCCAGTTGAATTGAATGTAAATTTCATCTTGACCAAACCCAGCGAATGATCTTTTACTCTTTAGGGGTTTCCTGACCATTAGACTGTTTGACTTTCCTGTGTGTAATTAACCTCATTTTCTGGCTTCAAGAGGGTCCTCCATCAGGACAGACTAGCCCTGGAAACACAGACCCTGATAATAGGGGCCTTTTTTTCAAAACCTCACCAAATTGATAGAGACATCCTTCCGAGGAAATTCACATATAAAGACTGTTGCTGGAAGCTTATTTTTCAAAGAAGTAAAATAACACAAGCCATCAAATGACCTTCTGTTTGTATATTCCTCACTGCTTGTCATGAATGGGTATCTCACATTTTTAGACTAAAGTAAAAGAACACACAGATTTCAGGGGCATTATTCCCAGCTTAATAACTTTCCTTTTGTTACTAAGTTATTTTCTAGGGAAAAAAAGGAAATGAGTTGGAAATATAACTTTTATGAACCACTGAAATTCAGCAGAATAAATAAGCCAAAGAAGAAAGTAAGTCAAAGAAACAAGTCTGGACTTCTTAACTGAAGAAATTTTCCTAATTTGCATCAAAAAGATAGGTTTTATTATATTAACAAAACAGGAAGGAAGGAAAGGAACGTTCCGTTTGTTTCCAACTGAGTGATAGCCCTGAGATAGTGTTTAACAGCATGTACTTAAATTTCTATGTTGTCTTACATGTTTGGCTTCTCTTTGTTTTCATTTAACTAAGTCACTCAATATGAAGAATCAAATGTATCTAAAAAATGTTTCCATTCAAGTAGGCTTTTTAATAATGTATTTTGGAGACGGGTAAATAAGCTAAAGGTATTTTACAGTTGATCATTTGAGTCTTCTTGGTTTTCGTTATAGATGGTAACAGCCCATATCCTCCTTCCCTCAAATCTATCTTACTCCACAGAGTTGCTATCTAGAATAAAGTGTGTTTTGAGTCGTAGGGAAAAAAAAAAAACAACTAACATAAGCCTAGGGGACTACAGTAGGTCTAGAACAAGGGCGGAACTGGTTCTACTCTGCTTTGCACAAGACATCATATCAGTGATGCGGTGTTTCCCCGAGAACCAGGCACTATTTGGTTAACCAACTAAGGCAAGAAAATTTTAAGAAGTGTATTGGCAAACTAGGGGAATTGAATGATGATCAACGTGATAAGAAATGATTAAAATTGCTGAGAATGTTAAAAAGAAATAAATTAGAAAAAGAAGCATGAAAACCTTTACAGGCATACCTCAGAAATATTGTGCATTCAGGTCCAGACCACAGGAATAAAGCAAATATCACGATAAAGAAAGTCACACGAATTTTCTGGTTTCCCAGTGTATACCAAACTATATTTACACTATACTGCAGTCTATTAAGTGCGCAATAGCGTTGTATCTTTTTAAAAAATGTACATACCTTAATTAAAAATATTTTATCATTAAAAAATGCTAACTATCATCTGAGCCATCAATGAGTCATAATAGTAAGATCAAAAATCACTGGTCGCAGATCAATATAACAAATATAATAATAATGTAATATACCGAAAATATACTGAAATATGGTGAGGATGACTGAGTGACTCAGAGACACAAAGTGAGCAAATGCTATTGGAAAAGTGGGACCAATAGACTTGCTGGACGCAGGGTTGCCACAAACCTTCAATGGGTGAGGATAGTCAATATCTGAAAAGCATGTTAAAGGGAAGTGCAATCATACAAGGTATGCCTAACTTAGTGAGATTATCTTCAAAATCTTCTTACAGGGCTGCTGTCCTTGGCCCCTAAAGCCAAATTCTGGGACAGAATTCCATAGGAGGGCTTCTGTCATCTTTCTAATGCTGGGAGGTAAGTGAACTGACACAGAAGGAAACCTGGATGTGACCGCGCCCGTGCCAACGGGAGTAAGTACTCAACAGCCAGCAACCAGCATCCAGCTTCCTCTCACTCGGTCCCACCCTGGTCCATCCCTCTCGGGCCTTCGGAGTCAGAGGCACACTTCAAACAGAACCTGAGGCGTGGATTTAGCCACAGAGCCTCCACTGCCTTCGTAAAAGCCTCGAGGCTACTTTTCTCCCGCTGGGGAAGGCTGTCTCCCAGGCAGTCTTTCAGCTCCCGCTGAGCTGCGTAAGAAAGGGTCTTGAGCCTGGAATACTTTGTACCAAGAGGCAAAGAGCACAGCCTGGGCCGAGCTTATCGCCCTGTGTGAGGATGCCTTTGTTTGTTTCTGACTCAATCAGTGCCCTTTTGTTATGCTTAAAAGGTGTGTACTGTTTGGCACTGGCCAGCCCCGCTGCGGTATCTGTCCTGTTTGGAAAGGGGACAGAGTTCCTTCCACTACAGCAGGAGAGGTGTGCACGTAGGCAGACTGCCCTGTCAGCCATGGGGGACAGACAGATGCCCACTATTCTCTAGGAAGTAACGTGTTGTTTCTGTCTTCCTTGGTTTTCCTTGGCGACTCCAATACCAAGATACGATGGGCAGAAGGGTTTGGATTTCTTTTTCTGGTAACTGGCATAGTGATGATCTTTATTATCCTTCATGTAGTTACATTCCTCCCCTGGGACTGGTAACCAATGGTCAGTACCCTGCTCGACATCTTGGAGACCTTCTGTATTTGTAATTCCTCTCTTTCTCCCAGCAGGGGCACTACCACATGATCTAGGCGTACCTTGGAAGATTCAAACAGGAAGACATCCAAATCTGTTCCTCTGCCCCCAGGGCAGAGTATCTACTTTTCAACCTATCCGTACACAGTGAAAAAATAAAAGATTCTTAAGGAAAATCCAAGACTCCATAGCATGGCTTACAAGCATGGCAGGGATGAGGGTGAGGCCAGAGAGGCACCCAGGGTGACAATAAGGAGATTTTGATTCTCAAGGTCCTGCTAGGAGCCCTTTCATCATCTGATCTTTTCTAGTTCCATATTTCAGTATCCGCACCTCACATTCTATCCCCCAAATCTACTGAAACACCAGCTGGCTAAATGTGTCAGGCTCATAATAGTCTCTCTACCAGAAACACTCTTCTCCCTCTGTCTATCCAAACTTATTCTTCCTACAGCTATCAAATAGGAAGAGGATTTCTGGAAAACCTTTCATCCACACAGAACTACATTAAGAGTCCTTATTACCTTTAGTGTAGTATTTATCACACTGTAGGCATAGTTTTCTTTTTAAAGTCAAATTTATTGAAGTATAACTTACATTAAATAGGAGCCATCTGTACTATGTTAAGCAAATATACTATATTTCCTCATTCTGTAGACGGTAAGAATCTACAAAACCGCTACTAGAACTAAAAGTGAATTTAGCAAGAAAAGAAGATACAAAACCACTATAGAAAAATCAATTGTATTTCTTTATGCTAGCAATAATGAATAATTAAACATTGAAATTAAAAAGTGCTATATAAATATGTCGATGTCAAATTGACATCAGAAACATAATATCTAGGGTTGAATTTAATTAAATATATATAAGAACATTATGCTAAAAGTGAAAAAATTGCTGAGAGAAATGATACATCTAAATAAATGGAGAGAAGATGTTTGCAAATGATACATTTTATAAAGGGTTAATATTCAAAATATACAAAGAACCCATAGAACTCAACATCAACAAAACAATCTGATTAAAGTGGGCAAAGGACCTGAGTAGACATTTTTCCAAAGAAGACACACAGATGGCCAACAGGCACATGAAAAGATGCTCAACATCATTAACCAACAGGGAAACGCAAATCAAAAACCACAGTAACGCCTCATACCCTTCACCATGACGATCGTCAAATAGGCTAACAGATAAAGTGGTGTCTCTGAGGAGACAGGAGGAGAAGGATGCGACACAGGCAGCAGGGTTACCCTCAGACATCTCAGGAGGGAAGAAGTGAGCGAAGCTTGGAAAGGCAATTTGTGAAGGGAAGTGAGGCAGGAAGTTGGTAAAGAAGGTTGAAAACTTGATCCTGGTAACTTTTGTTTTGTTGGTAGGGTAAGAATAGAGATTTTTTATGAGTTCATGGCAGGGTGGTGAGAAGGCAGCTTGAAAATAATCATGAAGGTTTGAAATCATTCTTCTGGCAAATGGATTCTGTGGTCTTAAACTATTCCAACTCACTCTATGATTTTTCTCTGGCACCAAGAACAGATGACCTCAGGTTGGTATTTTGCCAGGCAGATGCCTCACAAGGACAAGGGGATGAAATGGCGGCTCATGAATAGGCCCCCCGTCTTTCTAGAAAGAGGAAATAAGGGTGTGTGTGTGCAAAGGCTTACAGTGAGAGGAAGCCTGAAAATGAGTCACTGTGTTTAGGGTACCAAAAGTCAGGAACCACCTCATCCACAATGAGGCTAAGGACGTAGATAGGGGTCAGACCAGTCACAGCCGTAGAGAAATTCTGTCATAATCATGAAGATGATAAGCAGGAAGTGGCCTGATCAGATCTGCATTTTTGAAAAGGTCATTCTGCCTGCAGTGTGAAGGGGGTGGAGGGGGTATCGGAATGAACAGAAAGCAGACCACTTGGGAAGCTGCTGTCATTATTCCAGGCTGGAGGTGACTGTGACTTAGAAAAGGTGGTGATGGAGAGAAGGGTGGCTACTTGAGATTCAGCAGCAAAACTGACAACCTTGCTGATAAACTGAACATCCTGTCTACGACACCCATTTGATGTGGGTAGGCAGGTCAATGTTCATTGTATCTGTACGTATGGATTCCCTGGTCACATTTACGTGTTGATGGAGTGCAACCAGCAAACTACAGCATGAATTTTCCTCAACATTAGGAAGAAAGAATGCCCACAATGAGGATAAATATTCCTGATTTTTGAGGTAGGTATTAGAGTGTTATCTGAATTTGACAGCAAAATTCACAGATTAGGTAGCTTTCTCTGCTTTGTCACTGAGCCCACAAGCTAGTGAACAATATCACCATTTATTCTAGAAGGAATAAGCACCCAACCAAATCAGAGCTGAGTAACAGCTCTCAGTAATATTCTCATCAGAACTCATTCTGGCATCAAACTAAGTTCCCCAGACAAATTACCGAGTTTAACACATAAATTTTTCTTCTCCATATTCCTCTCAGCCAAAGCTTTACTTTAACTTACTTTATATTTCTTTCCTGTTTTTCTTCTCTCCTATAAAATGAGTGCCAGTACTTTCACCTCAAAGTGCCTTCTTCATTTTATTGTCTTATAACAAATTCTCCTCAGTCTCCAGTAGCATATTTTGCACTGAGAATGAAGTTGGAAAAAAAAATCATTAGATTTTAAACTCTTTGTGAGAATTCTGTCCATCCCCTCTCCCCCAAATTTCCCTAAAACCTATGAGAGAGCCTGGGGTTCAATCAGCGTTTAGTAAATACTTGTTGAGTAAGTAATACGTATGTGAAGGAAGGAAGAAAGGATGGAAGGAGAGAAGTTAGTTTACATGTCATTTTCTCAGACGAGTCTTCTCCAGTCCCCGAGAAGAGGTCGTGTTTCTTTACTTTCAATAAGACACTTAAGAAACAGGAGGTGCAAGAAGGACGTTCTGACACTCTTTTCTCTTCCGAAAAGCAGGAGATAAAACTCCCGGGGGAGAGGCCCCCTCCCTGTCCCAGGAAGAGGGAGAACATTCTTAATACAGGGAGCTCGGAGCTGAGAAATCGCACAAAGCTTGTTACGCTCACCCTTATCACGCTACTACCTCTACACCACTTGCTGCCCCAGCCCTAACCCCTTTGTCTTGTCAACTCTTCGCAGATGTGTTGTTTCTTTGTTTAAAAAGTATAAATGTTTCCCATTCGGGTCATTTCTGTCGATCTTCATTCTCTTCTCAAGACTCCCATACACATGTAAAAATTTGACAATACTTGTAGGCCTTTCTCCTGTTAATCTGTTTTATGTCAGTTTAATTTTTAGGTCCAGCCAGAGACCCAAGGAGGGTAGAGGAGCATTTTTCATCCCCTAAGTTTTTATCAGTCACTCTTTCCAGCCCCCATTCTTTTCTTTCAAGGTACTATTCACAGTTGTAATTAAGCAATAAACTGGGTAATTGGCTATTTAACTTATACTTCCTTGCACATTCCATGTTCCACAACAGCAGAGATCAGGCTGTCTCACTCACCGCTGTTCCCCCGGTGCCTAACACTGTGCCTGGCACGAGGAAGTAGGGAAATGAATACTGGTTGCCAAATGAAAAGATGACACATAAAATAATCCAGAAATGTAAAGACTCTTGGATAAAGGTAGGAATTTGCAGCTTCAGATTCACCCTGACTCTGCCATTAAGGTAACGGAGGCCCAGAGAAGTTAAGGGACTTGCTCCATGTTTCGTAGCTAATAAGTAGGGCTGTATTTCACTCCCAGTTCTCTCCAATGCTGTAGCTTGTGCTTTGAAATGGAAACACTCTGCCACACCGCACCATTTAAGCAATGATATATTCATTTAAAGCACCAGAGATCACATTTTAGTAAGAAAAAGAGTTTGTAGTATGAGATGAATCAATCAGCCATATGGAAGGAAGGAAAAAAGAACAGGCTGAAAGCTTCCTTTCACTTTGTACAATATGAATTGTCACAGGAATCAGATTTGGCACCTACTGTAAAGCAGAGGAAAGAAATTATCCCACGTTGGATGTAAAATGTGACTTGCATTTTGTCTGTGTTTCTGAACTCCTGAAGAGGATACCAGAAGACTTGTGGAGCTGAGGGCATAATGTTTTGATGATAGGCTTTTTATGCACTTATCCCCAGGCATCGAGACGAGGACCTGAAAAATTAAAGCCGACCTCAGACATAATGAATACATTAAACGATGAAGCGGCTGGTCAGGGTCAGGCAGCCTCCTTGAAGCCGAGTGGATGTGTCTCAGGACTTCAAGTCTCCAGACGGAGGCGGGGCAAGGAAATGGCCTCCCTGGCCATAAAACATTTACATCTGTGCTTCTTCTGTCACGTCTCTTTGAGATTGTTTCCCTTGCCTTCAGCAACATCCCAGGTTCACAACCAGATTTACATGCCTGCTAATTAGAACAGAGGTCTACAGCAGCGATCAAGTCCGCATCTGAGCCTGGCACCTAATTCTAACAGTATCAAGCAGATAATGGAGTTTATGGACCGTTAATTATTAAATCCGTCTAACTTGCCACATTCAGGTTCCGTAGATTGTCACTTTCCATGTGGCTCTGCAGCACAGCCTTTGCCACGCTAGAATCTCAAGTTCCGACATTCAAATAGGCCTCCATTACCGAATTTCAGACTTCAAAGGCATTTTAGAGATCACGAGTAAGACACATAGCACCGACAGTCATCATCTTTAAAACATCTGTCTTAAAGACTCATCCAGCCTCGGCTGCAGCCTGTGATGGGGAGTCACCGCCTCACGAGGCAGCCGCACTCCATCGTTGGACAGATCAAATCATTAGAAAAATCTTCCATCTTTAAACCCAAATTGGCTTCCCTGTAACTCCCACTCCTGTGGCTTCCTCTGTTCTCCCGAATTCCATGTACCTTTTATCTACTTCATATGCCATGTTGCAAAAAATGTGTCATATTAAAAAGAGCTCTGGAGTCTTACAAACTTGGACTCAAATGCGAATTCTGGAACTTAGAAAAGGCGTATCCTTCCTCAAATTCAATTTCCTCACCTATGTGATGGAGACAACATCTCAAGCAATTGCTGTGAAAATTAAATGAGCTAATGCTGCTCAGAGCCAAGCGGCAGAGCCCAGCGGTGAAGACCGAAGACCCAGGAACCAGCCAGCTGGGTCTGAAACTGGGCCCCAACACCTAGCAACTGTGTGACCTTGGGCCAGTTATTTACACTCTAGTCTCATTTTTCTCATCTACATAATAGCTATAAGGAACATTATGCTACCCATCTCCAGGCCTCTTCTGTGTAGGAGAAATATTGTCCACCAAGACCTCAGATTCTTCCCCTGGAGCCTATGTGTTTGGTCCAGTGATAACAGCCAAACAAAAGACTGCAAAAGGCACACAGGCTCTTAGCCACCACGGTTTAGAGCTGTCACCTGCCTCTTCCTCTCACATCCCATTGGCTAGAGCTAGTCATGGGTCACAGCTGGACAGAGAAGGCCTGGAGACTGAAGGCTAGTGGTTTTCCAGGAAGAAAAGGAAGCGGGCTTGATGAGTGCATAGTACTGTCTCTCACACAAGCTCTAAGGAGAGTGCATACAATATGCACACATACCAACAGGTTCCACTTTGCGTGCCTTTATTTTTCTTCATCCCACGTTCTCCCTGAATCTGTGTCTTGTGTTTAAGTTAACTCAGACTTAACTTCACGACATGCCATTGATCAGGGATCTGTAAATTTTGATCCACAGGTAAGACAAGAAAAAGTTAGTAGATATAAACCTGCCTTTTTAGAATAGAATAGAAAAAAAAATGAGTTTGTATATGTAAAGTATGTGGACACTAACTTTTATAATTGGAGACAACCTTAAAAAGAAAGAAAATTCTCACACAAGCTACAACATGGATGAACCCTGAAGACATTACACTATTTGGAATAAGCTAGGCACAAAAGGACGAATATTACAGGATTCTACTCATATGAGGTACTAGACAGGTAAATGCATAGAGACAGAAAGTAGAACAGTGGTTGCCAGGGTCTGCAGGGTGGGAAAATGGAGAGCTGTGTTTAACGGGTAAATAAGTTTCAGTCTGGGAAGATGAAGAAAGTTCTAGACGTGGAGAGTGTTGGTGGTTGTCCAAGAACATAAATGTATGTGATGCTACTGAACTGCACACTTAAAAACGCTACACTTTCATGGCATGTATTTTTATCACAATAAAAAAGTAAAAGATAAGAAAGTATGAGTGCCTCACACTTCAATGAGGTAGCCATCGTTTTAGGAAACATTTATTTCATATATATGTGCACTTGATCATGAAGTAAACGTATTTCTTACAGTGGGTCAAGATTTTTTAAAAAGCCACCGTCCCAGAGGACAATCACCAGAACAAGAAAACAAAGCCTATAAACTATTTTCCCAAGCAGAGTTGCCCTTGCCGAATCTCAGATTCTTAATAACAGTGGCTTCTGAAGTCCCAGAAATAGTCGCAGCAGCGTATACAAACCATGCACACACGTGCACATGCGCGCACGCACACACACACACACACACACACGTATAACCTCGCACTTACTGAAATAACTCCACGGTCTTACATCCCTTCCTTTTCTCCTGCTCACTGCGTCCCATCCTTCAAGGGCCAAGTTGAACATCCTTCTTCTGGGATCCCCCCTTGACTCCACCCCGACCCTGGTTAGAGGAAAACGTACTTCTCCATCGTAGCATTTATATTCCATTTGCAATGCTTCTCTAATTTTCTGTCTCCGTCACTCAGTTATAAACTCTAAGAAGAAACTGTTTATCTTGCTGACTGTTACAGCTCTAGGATTTAACACCATGTCTGGGATACTATTAAGTGTTTAATGACTACCAACAAGTGAATAAATGGTGACTAAATATGGAGCTAGAGCTACCTCATTAATAATCTCAAACTAAAAATATATCACAGGTGCTGTTCAACAGCCTAGACAAATACTGATTTTATTTTTATCCCTATGTCTTTTTTAGTTCCCTATGGTCTATTCTCAAGAGAGAATAATATATTTATTTCTAATTATTTATATGGCTCCTTCTTCCAGTATGACAGTGAGGAGCTTAGAGTTAAAGGAATGAATGCAATAAGCCCATTAAAGCAAAGAGAATTTTATTTTAAAGAAATGAAATGCAAACACGGTTATGAGGGCTTATCACATGGTAAAGTTGAGCTTCACTTCAGCTCTGTGTTTCATGGCAAGTACAGATGTCTGAAATCCGCAGATACGCCTAAAAACCCCTAGGTCCCTAAAACCTTTCGGAGCTCCGTTGAAGGTGTTATTTATGCAGATGTGTCTTTAAAAGGAGGCATTTTCCCCAGACTGCGAACGCTTGCTAGGAAACCCTGTCATATTGCTCTCACCTTCTTACTGTTATCTTCTTACTCTCTATTCTTGCCCCCAAATACATAAAATACGAGAGCCACACCGTGCCGTGCCTCCATTTACCTGTCGTCAGGCCTCCAGAGGGGAGGGTAACCTGCCATTCAGGTCAAGGAGGGAGACTGGGAGCAGGTAGGTGAGAGGCCAGTCTTTGCTCTTTGTGTTCTTCCCACTTTGAACTCACTTCTAGGCATTTCATATCGATATGTAAATATTACACATACTGCTACTGTTACGTTTCTACTAGATACTCTAAGGGGGACATAAGAGAATAAACCCTGAATCATTATTAACTTTCACTGCCGAATAAACCTCTCATAGATATTGGAAGTGCAATGTGGTTCTCTGATGCCATTCTCCACATCACATTTGGAACCCTCAGTGAACACCGGAAGTTAATTTGCTTTTCCTTCACTCAAGATATTGATGAATGTTTATGAGGACAGGCTCTCGGACCACCCCTGCAGCACATCATCAATAAACAGCTGACTATTGACAAAACTGCCATTGAAACAAAACTCGGAATATATGCCCCTCCAGGAAATTCTGACTTTGATGACGCAAAGTGAACATCAGAAATTATTAGTAGCTCTTACAATTGGCAGGTCACTAGCCTATACTCCTGTGGAACCCTGGAACTCCCAAGACCCTTAGGGTCAAATGAATTACCCCAACATTAAAGGCCTTTTCCTATCCAGCCTTGCACAGCCATACTCCAGTCTTGACAGGATACCACAATTAGATGTGAAATTTTACTTACTGCATAAATTTTCAGGTACCATGCCCCCCAAAATATAAAAAATGTACATTCCTCAGAATCTGCAGGGGTATTATCTAGTTAGAAAAATGAGAATGGAGTTCAAAGAAGGAGTCTGTAGTTTTGAATACAGAAAGAACAGAACACAAATAAGAGCATCATGGCCGTTGATTTAAGTGGCCAGTGATATTCTGGTACCCACGATGCAACACGTGGACAAGAGGGCAAGTTCCAGGATGCTGGGACCAGGTGACCAGAGCTGCGCACCTCCAGAGAGCTAGAGGTGGGGCAGGGCGGAGGGACTGAAGTGGAAGGAAAGGGGGCTTTTGCACCTTCTCTGCCTCGAGTGTTTTTCTCTTTCACCTTGCATGACTCTCCTTTGTATTCTTCAGTTCTCAGTTCAAATGATATTTCCTCAGGGAAACCTTCTCTGGCCACCCTCCTCTATGTATTCTCAGGACCCCAGGACCCCTGGATCTCACTGTCAGCTTACTTTTTTCAATAGTTTGTACATATCTTAAATTTTCTTAAGTTGAATTTTACTTGTATTTATTTATCTCTCCTCAGTTAGATTGTAAGCTTCTTAAGACCAGTTTCCCTTTCTATGTTCCCCACAGCCCAGAAAATGACTGTGGATGAAGAAGGGGTTCAGTGAGTACTCGTGGAATGAATGAATGAATGAATGATGGAATACATCCATACTCACTCGGTACGGACTTCGGCATGCAAACTGCGTGCATCATCTGCTGCCTCTCAGGTTTGCCTTGATTAGACTGGTTTCCTCACAGCAGGAGATAGTGCAGCACATCCATTCCTTTCTACAGGATCCAGAATCCCTTGTCACTGAGGATGCCCTATTGCTGCACAAAGCCTCATTTAATCCCCGTCATTCCCTGTGACAGTGGTATTATTACCCCATGTCAGACATAAGGGAAGTCACAAGCGGTACAGAGACTGAGATTCTGACCCCAAGTCCCTTGCCCTTTCCCAGATGAAATTCCAAGCCTCTTGGTATCTGTGGTGCTGAAATGAAAGAGACATCGATGCTGGTAGGTTCACTCACCTCCTTTTTGCTTTGTTCCTCTTTCTCCTGGTTTTCATGTCTGTGAGAGGTAGGGGAGTGTGAGTGTGACTCTGTGTGTGTGTGTGTGTGTGTGTGTGTGTGTGTGTGTGTGTGTGTGTGTGTGTGTGTGTGTGTGTGTCAGAGACAGAGAGACAGTATGGATTCTGTGCCTGTCTCCAACATTCATTACACCCCCTGAAATTAATCACCTAGAAAGTCGCAACTCCTAATTTCTTACCCTGGGTCAGGAAGAACACTGATTTTTGAAGAGAGAAAATATAATTCTATACTGACATTAATGTGTGTACTTGCAGATTAGGTAATCAGTGCTATACACTAAAATCAGTGACCCTTCCTAAACCTCAGTTTCCCTATCTCTAAAATGAACATAATAATATCATTTACCTCATATAGTTGTTCTGAGGCATAAATGAGGGTTTGTATCGTTCAGATCGTTTAGAATCTAACAGCGTGTTGGGCCCCTGTGAGTTTTTCTCTGTAAAAGTTTGTTCCCTTCTCCCTTATTTAGGTTTTTTTCCTTTTCATTATTCTAAATATACTACATATAAGGGTTACCTACTGCTTAGCCATTTCTATAGTTACTCAAGAAATAAATATTTTGTTTTCACTAACCAGTTTTTTTTGTGTCTCATGAACCAAGTTTAGGCTACTGTTACTGTCAGACGTCCATTTAATGACCCGGTCCTCCTGATAATCCACAAATATGGAAGCAGAATCTGTCTATGGCTGTGATTTTTTTTTCTACCTATAACTCTAACTGAACTTAAAAATAATTATAGAGTCTTAAAACTTGGAAAAAAAACTTGGAGGTCATTAGTTCCAAAAGGCCAGCTGAATAAAACTTGCCTGGGAGCCTGGTAAAAACACAGATATTACAACTCAGCCCCACAGATTCCGATTTAATAGGTACGGAAAAATACTCAGAAATTAGTACTTTTATGATGCTCCCCAGAGGATTCTGGTGCACAGCCAAGTTTGAGAAGCAATGAAATATAGACGAGCAGTTTCCAAATGTTGTTAAATCACTGGAAGCCTTTTTTCACTTCTTTACTTGGAACCTCAATACGTAAAACTAATAAAAGTAGAACTGTTGCAATCAACAGGAAGGAAGAAACACTTGGCTGCGCCCCCTCCTCCGTGGCTCCTGAGGACCACAAGGAACTCCACTGAGGAGCACAGTGTGGACACTATTGGATCTAGACCAAATCTTCCAAAATATTACTGATGCACGGTCATTCGGCTCCAGTTTGAATGCTACCAGTGATGTAAAATCTCTCTTTCGTAGTCTTTACAATTGAGATGCATAGTTATTTCTTATTTGCTAGTAATATATGGCTGCCCTGAACTTCTGCACTGGTTTGTGTACTAACATAATGCAACAGCTCAACTGAGCATAAAGCAAAAACTCTCCCTGGAGAGAACATAATACTTGGACTTCCTTCTCCTCCCTACCTCCTGGTTTTCTAACCACCTTCTTTTCTGTCTCCTTCTTAATTCTTTCCTAGCTCACCCTTATTCTTCCCAGCTTTTCATAATATAACAAAAAAATACACAAAGTCAAAATGTTAAAAAAAAATTCCTTTCAAATATAAAATGAGAAATCTACATCTTTGACAAGGAGAAAAAAGGAAACCAGCTTATTTGTGGCATCTCAATACAGTCTGGCAATATCAGAAGGATTTTTAAATTACTGCGTATTCTATGGCACATACTCACAAAAATATTTTTTGAGCGCCAATTCCGTACCCAGCCATGTGCTAGCACTGGGGACGTAAAGGTGAGTCCAATTCAGCTCCTGCCCCTCCGTGCACTCACAGAGTAGAAGAGGAGACAAATGTATAAACAGGTGTAACAGAAATAATGGCGTAAGTGCCAAAAAGACTCTAGGAGCAAAATGAAGAAGGTGACTAGCCTCCGTGGGAGCCTTTAAGACATATCAGAGAAATTTTAAAGAATAAATAACAATGTTGATAGTTAACACTAACTGAAAGTTTACTTTGTGCCAAAGATTTGTATAAAAACTTCCCTGTAATAACTTTTAATTCTCAGGTAACCTTCTAAGAAAGGTACAATTATTATCCCCATTTTGCAGGTGGAGGAGATGAAGCTCACTGGGTTAAGGATCTTCCCAAGATGGCATTGCCTGAACATTGCTGAGATGGGTTATTGAACCCTGGGAACCTTGCTTGTTTCACAGATTACATTCTTACCCACCATTCTCTACTCAGTGTCATTAATTCTAGGAACTAGTACAATTGTCACTGCTGCGATGTTATTTATGACAAAGTAGATGTAATGAGCAAGGAACAAATAATTTTCTAAAAATGACTGTATCTGTTAGGTGTCATCACGAAAAAGAAGCCAGTCTAAGTCTGTGTTCTAAGTACAGAGGGTTTTAATATGGGGAACTGGAATCTTAGAGAACCACTGCAAAGCTCAGGCAAAGGTCAAGGAAGGCATCTGGAAATGGCTGCCAACCTCGAGGGCTCCCACTAACGCCCTCAGTCTGCATACTGTGGTAGATGATTGTTAAGATCCTTGTAAGCTGTTCTATACTTTATGTCAGCTTTCTGCCCAGGCATTTGGCTGCAACTTTTTCTGAGAAAGGATGGCTTCTACTTTTCTTCAGCATTTCAGTTCCTGCATGAAGGCCTCTCGTTAGCAGACTGCATCCTGGATCTATACAGGGAGGGGCTGCTGGGAAACATAGTCCCCAGCTTCTCCTCTGCAATGCAGAGGGAGGGGATCTTGGAAGAAGGCGGCGGTGAAGGTGGCAGTTAAGCATGCCGATCCAAAGCAATTTTTTTCTTCTAAAGTAAAATTATTCTGTTATGTCATTCAACGCTCTTTCTATAATTGTTTTAGATGCAGAGCTAGCTTAAAAAGTGAAGTAGTTCTATAAGGCTAATAATTTTTTAAAATGTCATTCCTACCCCATCACACCTCACCCCTGAGCCATCAATTCCTTAACAAAAGTTCAGGCTGCTGATCTTAATACAGTTCTCCTGAGTCATGACGCAGTTGGATTCACGTGGTTTTTCTTTCAGAGCTCAGATTTATGTAGAATTCACAATAGGGAATTGCAGAGATTTCTCGGAGATCTTTTGTTCCTCATAACTGTGCTGGTAAAAATTCCAAGTATTTCATTTCTTTTTTTTTTTTAAGTTTTTAATATTGAGAAAAATGCTTTCTTATAATTTTTCTGATCTCCTCTTTCTCTCCCTCCCATCTTCTATTTCTTCTAGTTCTTCTATTAACTCTTCTTCTTGGCCCCTCTCTGCTGACTAAACCTTTGCTGGGCTCACAGTGATGCTGAAGACCATTCTCAGTCCCCATAATACTCCATCTGGCACCTGATTCAGCTGCTCCTCCCCTCCCCAACCCTGCTCCACCAAAAATTCTGCTCTGATGACATCTGGTTTCCTCCATGGCTTTATGGCATTCTTACTGGTACTCAAATCTGTGTCCATGCCACACAAGGACCCAAGGGAAGTTCTCACATACAGAATAGAGCCTCTCCATGGTGGACCATGATCCCACATTGGCATAGAGTTATTCTGCCTTGTGATCTCTGCAGATGACTAACTGGGAATCGGGCAAGCGTCGCCCCCCATCTAGGATTTCAAGGCTGACAAACAAGATCTTATGGACCCATAGATTTCATCCAGTATCTCTCCAACTTCACTCTAATCTTCTTTCAGTTACTTCAACCCATAATCCTCTCAGGATCAAAAAGAGGTAGAGTTCCCTTTTAATTTTCTGTGTCATATCCTGAGGTAACTTTTAATCAGCATGGAAGAAACTCTGTGATGTGAATGTCAAGCCTGATGCTTTATATTTTAAATGGGGAATAAAGGACTTAATTTTTTTTCACTTTTACAAATATCAATTAACTAGCTATAATATCTGCTAACTATTTTTCTACACATTCATTTTATAGCAATGCTAATTTCCCATCCTAGACCCTCAAACATACAAACATAAAAAGCAAAAACAGAAACAAAATACTCCAGTAACAGAGCTACTGAGACTTAGCAGAAAGATTGGTAAGGAGGATAAATATAAGACATAATACAAAAGTCAATAACTTTTTCTATACTACTAAAACTATTTTAAATTGGAATGGGACAAAACAATTCATTCACAATAGTAAAAAAAAAAAATCAAATACCAAGGCATTAATTTAAACAAAAAAATCAAGATTTATGTGAAGAACCTCATACAAAGCCTTCTTATTAAAAGTCACAAAACTGAGCACAAAAAAATGAAAAGATGTCATCTTGAATGGAAAAACTTAATATCACTAAAATGTGAATTTCCTCCAAATTAATATATACCTTCAATTCCAATATCAAAATTTTTTTAAGAGATGAGGAGGACGGATAAAATTCTCTTAAAGTTAATGTGACAGAATGACAAGAAATTGTAAAGAAACACTGTAATAAGAGAGCATATATACTATCTGATATTAAATATTAGTACAAATTCTCTGTAATTCAATAGCATCATCATAGGCAGAAAAAATAAATCACGGAATAAAATAGTACAGAAATAATTCACAGCATATGTGGAGATCCACTATTTAACAAAGGTAATTTTAAATTAATCAGCAGAAATATAGTTTATTTAATGAATGATGTTGGCATAATTGGCTATCCATCTGGCAGAAAATAAAGTTGAACTGGTGCTTCACACTGAAAAGATACAAAAATAAATTCCAGATGGATTAACAGATTAAATATAAAACAAAGTACACAGGGAAAAATAGATATGTAGATAACTTTGAGTCAAGAAAACTTCTTAACCAAAATGGAAAATTCAGACTATCTAAGAAATGAGGTGGATGTATTTGACCAAGCAGAAATTAAACATTTTTGTTTAGAAAATGATACCCTAGACAAAAATTAAAAAAAAAATTAGGAACAATATTTGCAACATGTTGGACAGAAAAAAAATTGCTATCCAAGTGAGGGAAAACAAAGCAAGAGAAAGGTTGTTTATAAAAGCTCTGAATTTCTATCTGTGTTAATTTTTTATTGTTTTTTGTTTTTTGTTTGTTTTCTGAGGGGGGAGGTAATTAGATTTATTCATTTATTTTTAGAGGAGGTACTGGGGATTGAACCCAGGACCTCGTGCATGCTAGGCCTGCGCTCTGCCACTTGAGCTACACCCTCCCCACCATATAACAAATATAACCAGGAATTTACAATCTCAAATTAAGTAATCACCTAGGAAAGAAATTTGGCATTTTCATGTGATTGTTCCTTATTTTGCTCTTCACTGATCCCCGAGCACAGGAGCAACAGTTTCTCTTTCCAATGTATCTCCTTGGCTTTTGCTGTGAAGCAGTGAAATTTGTAGTAGAAACCAGACTTAAAAAGCTTAGACAACTAACTGGTGGATTCATAATCCAACGATAGGGTTGTCTCTAAATTACTGAGAATAAGCTGTATTAAAATTAGCACTTAATTTATACCTTCTGATATTTTCTATAATCTTTTGGACATTAATTGCTAATAAATTTCAAAACTTGAAACAGCATGAAAAACTTTTCTCAAAAAAATCTAAGTGTGATTTTTTTTCTTACAGACTTTTTGCAATAAATTTGGCATTGGGAAAAGCGCCGTAAAGAACAGGTACAATGTAACAAACACTGGAAGGTGATAATCAAAGAACTTCAGGTCGCTATGACTATAATTTCTTCCTTCTTTGATTTTAAAGAAAGTCCTAGCTACATGGCTGATGGAGAGTCCTGGAGACACAAGTGGAGGCCTTAGTGAAAGAGGAAAGTTACAACAGGAAACAAAATCAAGCAAGTTGATGGAAGCTCCTTCTGATCCCTGTGCACATTTCCATGATCCAGAAAGTTTTGTTTTACCCCAACGTTAAGAGAAATTAGTGAGCTTCGAAGTAACATTCTCATCAGAGTCTAATAAGATTGGGTTTGGAGTAAGTAGGTAGCAATTACAGATAATGAAAAAGGTATCTAATCGCACCTAGATGTTTGTTTTCTTCAAAATCTTCATCTCTTTGTATCATCTTTTAAAGATAACACTTAGGAGTCCTGCTTAATGTTTCGCTGTTTTAATAAAGAGTTCTTTTTTGTATTAAATTCAAAGTATTATAGTCTATTGTAGTTAACTCCATCTATTCCATAAAACCCACCATGTGGAACACATGTTCAAAACTATCATTCACTCAGCGGCAATGCAATGAGTTTCAGGCAGAATTCCCAACCAGATTCCTGGGCCTCTAAGTCAAAAGAAATATGGCAGCCCTGTGTTTCTTTTCCTTGATAGGGAACTGAACCAAGACATCTAAGAACACTAGAAGAAAGAAAGAAAAAACAAAAAGTAATCAAGAATGCTGAGAGTAAATACAGTACAAACAACCAAAAAATTAAGCCATAAGAGAGGACCCAAGTACGTGAGGAGTTTGTATTTTGGCCAATGAACGTGCAAGCAATTCCATTCTTTTATTTTTCTCATCCACCATTGGTTAATGGCTTGAGGTAAATGTAATGTTTGGGCAAATATTTGGAACCAGACTGGAGCATGCATGCCTCTTAAGGTCTCATGTGGAAGCAACTTCATCTGGCTCAGATATTGTTTGAGTTTGAAACAGTTATTTAAGTGCTTATTTTTTTATAATTTGTTTATCCTCAATAAAATAACCCTGTTATTTTCTGTTATTTCTGGAATCCTTCCATTTAAAATGTGTAAGCTACAGCCTGGGATTTGATTTGGTTATTTTTCAACTGGACGTTATAGAATTCTTTTGTTTGTGTGGCTGGGAGAGTAGAAATTTGGGCTGTAAGATTTAATTAAGACAACAGTCATTTTAAAAAAGATTTGGCAATGTTCCTTCCCTGAATGATGCTTCAGTAAAACTGCTTCCCAAGCAGTGAACATAGCACACTGATTTGATTGTTGAAAAATGAGCAAAATCTGCATCAAACCGCCCCAAACTCATTCTGAGTTTGAGTCATTTTGCCTGGTCCTGTGGAATTACAATAACTAAAGTTCAGCAAATTATAAATGGAGAGACAACAAGATTTCTTCTCAAAGGACACACACACAAAAGCAAGAATACATTTAAGATGTTTAAACAGAATTTTCATTTGTGGGTCATTAGAGAAGGAATAAAAGATATACTTGAGATTCTTTCCTCCAATATGTTTGTCACTTTAAGCTTACTTTGAAACGTGTAAGTTAATTTGCAGAGGAGTCTAGGCGCACAGTCAAGGGAATTCTCTATAGCCTCTTTCCTTCCTTCACTATAAACACACAAAGTCAGGAGGAAGGTGTTTCCTGTCATTGCTCTTTTTCATTCTCTCACTCCCTCTCTCTCTCTCCCTGTCTCTCTCTCTCTCTAAGCCTCTGGAGTAAATCTGTCTTTAAGTGGTAACACAGCATTCAGAATTTAATCTCCAGCCCACAGATTTATGCAGAAGCTTTATGCATAAGGAAGAAAACAAAATTCCAACGAGGAGTCTCCAGTCAAGGGTTAAAGCAGTCATGTCAGTTGCTTTATTTTTCTTTATTCTGCATCTCCATACAGGGACACAGAGAGATCTACCAATGGGAATTAATTACTTAATCATAGAAAATACATGAAAGTGGTCAATTGCTGTGCTTGTCAAGCACAACACTCAACAAATTCTCATTAAAGGAGTGCATTCACCAGGTAGAGCGGAGCCGGGAACTCCTAAGAGACAGAAAGGCAATCAGCAAGGATGAATACAGACTGACTACTGAAAGCAGCTACAGGTTGGTATTAACCTCTACTTTTAGAAGAATTAAAAAAAAAAATGTGACTTTATAAACGTTTTTCTTTGTCTGATTTTTAACTCAATTCACAAAAGCCCGCATATTTTACTATCATGTTAGGAATCTTTTTTTCCCCTGATTAAATCAGTTCTATCTGATACTACAAAACAGAAGATGCCCTTTTAAAGGCTATACCCTTTGAAAGTACCTACACAAAACTCTAGACTAAACATCTCAAGACAAAAAGCTAATACTTTGAATTTATTATCATGGTGTTATAGACTGAATGTTTGTGTCCCTCAAAATTCATAGATTGAAGCTCTAACCCTCAACGTGATGGCCTTTGGAGGTGTGTCCTTCAGTAGGTAACGAGGATTGATGAGGTCATGAAGTTGTGATGCCCATAACAGGTCTAGTGCCCTAGTAAGAAGAGACACCAGCAAACTTGATGTCTCTGCACCACGTAAGGACACAGAGAGAAGGTGGCATCTACAAGCCGGGAGGAGAGCCCTCATCAAGAACCAAACTGGCCAGCATCTTAATCTTGAACTTCCCAGCCTCCAGAACTATAGAAAAAACAATTAATTTCTATTGCTTAAAGCACCCAATCTATGATACTTTGTTCTGGAGCCCAAGCAGACTAATACACATGGTCTATAAGAAACTGATATTATGCAAAGATATCCTTGTTTAGGATACAGAGGTCAGACTGACCTTACCTCTGTGTGACCTTGAACAAGTGTGAAATGTCTTAACCTATTTCTTTATCTAAAAGATGGGGGTAATAATACTTGTCTCATTCAAGTATGTGAAATTTCAAACAACATGAGACAAAAGGCTTCACAAAAGTGTCTGGCAAGTAGTAAAACCTAAAATAATCTTCATTATTTAAGCCCATCTCCATCACTTCCTGAGGACGTCATGGCCCCTTACAGCTCACAGCACAGAGCGTGAGCTTGATCAGTCACCTGCAAGTGTTATAAAAACCTGCAGGTCCCATCCCTTGTTTTCACCAGCACTTCGCTGCACATTAAAAAATAACTTTGCATTTATTTTTTATGATGCCAACAAGAGGCATTTCACAACTCAAACAGCTCTTCTGAAATGTATTATCACTTTCTTGGAATATGATGTTACCATCTAAATTCTGGTTGTTTTCCAGGGACCTTGAAACATAATTCTAAATCTGTCTGCATAATATACTAATAATTCAATATAGTAAATATTTTTGTATACTTGATATATGCTGAGAAGAAAAAAGTTGTCCTGGGAGCTGCAGAGCACACAAGGGTGGCTAAGACAAGGCCCTGTCCTCAGAAAGCCCCGAATACTGACATAAACAGACATGTAAATAAGTATCTGGCAGCGTACTGAGTGCTCTAATAGACATAACCACGAGACAGTGAAGGTGAGTTTTCCAGCATTGCTTCGGTCCTGTATGTTACTTCAAGAACTGAGAGCAGCCAAAGTAAAATGAAAGAAGTGAATTTGTGGAGGAACCATTATTTGCAACGTGGGCACTTGATAGTTCTATTCATGATTTTTTTCCATTCCAGGATCCAACACAGGATCTGCAATACTGCATTGCACTGAACAACACTGAACAATAATAGCAGCAAATTGCAACCACTGTTACTACTGTTACCTCTGTATTAATACTACTGCTAGTAATAATCTGTAACGTTTGTGTAATTCTTTACAAAGTACTCATAGATGTCATTCCAGCTCTACCCTGTAGTTGGTTTTCTTAATTTAGCACCAAATGAGGCAAATGAGGTTCAAACAAACTCAACAATTTGCAAGGCTAGTTCTTTTGTTTTAAGAATGGGAAGAAAGCATCAATAGCACTGACTCTACTTTCTCAAAAGTGATGAAGGATTAGAAAACAGAAAGCAACTCTACGCCCTCCAGGTGCGTCACCCAACTAGTGTTCCAGCTCCCACTGTACTTGTTCTTAAGTACTTGAAAACGTTAGTCAACATTCTCATTCGCATCAATTAACATTCTGAGAACTCTAACAAATGCTGTTCAAACGCTGTATTTACACAATATTGCTTTTCATTTTTTCACATTTTTAATTATGAAAGTAAAATATGCTTATTATAGGCAATTAAAAATATAGACAAATATTAAGAGGAGAAAAATTAATCTTAAAACCCAGAGATAACCACAGTTAATATTTGATGATAGATTTTCTTCTAGCCTGTTTTCCTTTTTGTTTGTGTGTTTGTGCATATACTTTAATTAGGGAATATACTGTATGAACAGACATGCTATGCTTCATTATTATTTCTTAAAAATTTAAGGGGAATAGTTTAAGATTTACATACTAGCTTCAGAGATAATATAGAGAATTCCAGTATATCCTTCACCCAGCTTCCCTTAATATTAACATTTTATATAACTATGGTGCATTTTTTAAAACTACGTAATTTTAACTTAAACTAAAAATTATTAACCAAAGCACATATTTTCTTCAGATTCCATGAGTGTTTGCACCAGCATCCTTTTCTATTCCATGATGCAACTCAATGTGTCACATTTAGACCTCTTGTCTCCTTGGTCTCCTCTGATTTGTGATAGCTTCTTAGTCTTTCCTTGTTTTTCATGGTCTTGACACTTTGAAGACTACTGGTTCCACATCCCATAAGGCATCCCTCAATTTGGATTTTTTTTTTTTTTGATGTTTTCTCATGATTAGTGCCCTTCTCATCACACCATGTCAGGGAATACATGATGTCAACACAATTGCTCACTAATGAAGTTAACCTTGATTTCTTGCTTAAGGTGGTGTCTGTCAGTTTTCATCACTGTAAAATTACCATTTTTCCCTTTCCAGATTCTGCTTTTTAGAAATGAGTCATTAAATCCAGCCCACCCTATGGATGTAGAAGGTTAAGCTGCACCTCCTAGAGGTGGAGGAGTTACATACATTGTTTGGATTTTTTTTTTCTAAGAATGATTTGTCTCTTCTCCATTTATTTATATCAGGATGGTCTTGTGAATAGTTATTATATGCTTTGAGTTATACTAATTTATTTATTTTGTTGCTCAGCTTGGTTCCAATTTGGCTCCTGAGAGCTCTTTCATGTTGGTTCCTGTGTCCTTTTGAAAAGCCCCGGTATTACTTCTTTTTTGTTTTAAAGCATTTCCTTACTTCCTGGCACCACAAAATGTTCCAGGCTTACCTTGTATATATCCTATCCCAGCCCTAGATTCAGCCATTTCTCCAAGAACCCCTGATTTCTTTCACTGAAGAATGGCGTTAAGAACTAAGACCTGGGTTCTGGGTGTTACCATTTAAATGGAAACACAATATTATTCACCAAGTACATTATAGGATAAGTGAGCATGAAGTTGAACAATCTGTGATTTGATTTTTTCTGCCATTGATGTGTCTATATTTTCTTCTCACTGAAGTATAATCTGCATAGTATAGAATACTGTTTAAGAGCCTTGTCTCTGAAATCAGAGTCTGCATTATATACTTGCTCCATCACGCATTTGCTGTGTAATTTTGGGCAACTTACTTAAACTTTCTGTGTCTCAGTTCTGTCATGGAACTAGTAATAATACTTACCTCGTGGGTAATTGTAAAACCTTAAGTAAGTTAATATTTGCAAAGCACTTGGAATGGTGCCTGGAATCCATTAATTATCGAATAAATGTTAGATGTTATCATTGCTATTCTGACAGCTTTAACCACAAGTCCAATATTGAAAACTCAACATCCAATAATAGCCAACATTTATTGAGTCTATCTTAAGAGAAAGACACTCATTAATCCTATTCATGAAGTATATCCTATTTTTAAATGAAATATTTTTATTATTAATTATTAACTTAAATTTTCTTTAATGGGCATATTTTAATTCATATTTTATTCTTTAAGTGATTACATTCAATTTCTCATCAAAACTTTATGTGGGAAGAGCATCTCCAAGATGGTGTCCATGGGTTCCTTTCCTCGCAGTGTATGCATGCTACCTCTCGCAGCAGGAAGCAGAATCTAGCTCCCCTTCATTGAATTTCGAACTTTCCTAGTAACTCATTTAACCAATAAAATGCAGCTTGAGTAACACTATTGAACTTTTGAAATGAAGTCTTGTAAGAAGCTTTGGCACTTCCAGTGGGGACTATTGAAGTTTATTTTGGGGATGACCACTTCAGAACCAAGCTGCCATGACAGTGGGGACTATTGAAGCTTGTTTTGGGGATGACCACTTCAGAACCAAGCTGCCACGAGGAAAAGATCTAAACTGCACGGAGACGCCAAATGTAGGCATTCAGGTGAACTCCAGTGGGGTCAGCAGCTAACAGCCAACGTCAGTTGCCAACTAGCTTGGACGCCTGGCTTAGTCACATTTCAAATGACTGTAGACCCAGTGGATAACTGATGTCACCATATGAAAAATCCAAAGCCAACCTGTACCGTGTTCAGTCAATCTACAGACTGTCAGCAATAATAAATTATTGCTTCAAGCCACAAAGTTTCAGAGTTCTTTTCTATGCAGAAATAAGTAAACAAGATCAACGACCTCTTCTATTTTCTTCACTTAACCTTTCATGAGAAACTTTTTTCACACAAGTAAAGGCAGCAAATATCAGCAGATTATTAATAGTTTCCTGACTGGTGGATAAAATTCTCACCATTGCCAGAACTTAGACCATTTCCTATCTTTAACCTGTATGTCATGACATCCAACAGCTCTTTATTTGACCATTCATTGACAAGTGTAATTTTGAAAAATCTTGCAATAAAGTGTTTGGATTTCAAATCTAATACAGCTTTTTATGTCGGGTATTTCAAAATAATGTGAGGCTTTTCCTTACATACAGTCAAATGTTGCTCTACTGAATGTTAACGATTCTGCATTAAGATTAGCATTATAATATCAACTAAATACTATCAGTAAAATGTTTTTCACTCCATGTTTTCAAGATTTCATTTTCATCTGATCTATAAACTCCATACATGTTAATAGTTTAATGGAATTCTTACTGTTTCCAATAAGTTCATTTAGAAGCTCAATGAAATTTAGCAAGCCAACAGCTATGTTTCAAAATAGCTAACATGAGAATCATTCAGAAGAAAATGTTTTTGATTCTTACAGCTTATAAATTTTTGACAAAAGTCCTCCCTTAGATGAGCAACACAGTTCACTATGAAACAGCAGAGAGTGGTGTCTGATCCCATTTCTTTACATAAAGCTGAAAGCAGACAGGATGGAGCAGCTTAGTTTTTATTAGATCCACATTTTGATAACATGTGGAATTCTGACCTACAGCAAACGTCTACGTCGGAAAGCCGCACTGTGAAGAAAATAATGTATTTCTTGAACCTTCAGGTTTACAATGTAAGCCGCCTGCAAAAGCCTTTACAACTTTCTGTCATTGTTCCCTCACTGTCAGGGCACACAAATTTATGTAGGTTTTCCTAACATCTGGTGTATATCAAAGAATTCACTTATCAATTTAAACATTTCATTTCCTGTAAGCTCTTTTGCTATTTTATAGAACAAATAAAGTTCCTCAAAGCATCTTTTAGAGATTCTCACTAGCACTATTGTCGAAGTTCCGCTCAAACTGTAATGGAACTTCTTTAATTTAACAATATTCAACAAATGTATCTACTAACTGCATTCATCAAAAAGTGGTCCATTTTCTCTTTCCTTTGCAACACGGACCCCCTGTGTTGTATGAGCAGTTTCAGAGCAGACTGTTAAAACAAAAAGTCTATAATTGAGTGAGGCATGCTGTACTTGGACATTACAGAACTTTGTAATTCGTTCTTTGAGCATAACCTGATACAGTATAAATAATTTCACAGAGCAAATTTGTTTCCTGGTCACTCATTCAATAATTATTTATCTATACCATACTGCATACCAGGCACAGATCTTTGTTAGTGACCAAAATACGCAAAGATCCCTGCCCTGGAGATGATTACATTCCAACAAGGCAAGACAGACAGTAAACCATATAAAATAATAAAAATTAAATTACCTAAGATATTAAAAGATGGTATTTTAGTTTGCTAGGGCTCCCATACCAAGGTACAGCAAGCTGGGTGGCTTCAACAACAAAAACGTATCATCTCACAGCTCTGAAGGCTGGAAGCCTGAGATCATGGTGCAGGCCAGCCCTTCTAGGGGCTGAAAGGGAGAATCTATTCCGTGCCTCTCCTCTAGCCTCTGGTGGTTTGCTGGCAGTCTTTGGCATTCCTTGGCTCAAAGTCACCTCAGCCTGACCTTTGCCCTCATCATTGCACGGCATTCTTCCTGTGTGTGTCTGTGTTCTCCCTATTTATAAGGATGCCTGTTTAATTAGAGGCTCACCCTATTCCCGTGTGACCTCATCTTCACCAATTGTATCTGCAGGAATCCTATTTTCAAATAATGTCACATTCTGAGGGAAAGAGAGTTAGAACTTCAACATGCGACTCTCTGTGGAGGAACACAGCTCAATTCACAAGAGATGGTACGTCTGTGCTGTGGCGTAGAGAAAGTAGCTCAGGGGAGGGGCGGGGGTGAGGACACAGAATGATCAGGGCAGGCCTTCTCAAGAAGGTTGAAGAGTAGCTGCTTGAATGAAGCGGTAGAAAAAGGTGGCCAAGCAGATATTTAAGGAAAGAGCCTTCCAGACAGAAGGGAGAGCCACAGAAAAGGCCCGGGCCAGAGTCTGCCCGGGAGCTCTTGGGGTGGAGCACAAGACGCGAGAGAGCAGCAAAGAACGAGGGGCCAACTCATGGAGAGCCGCGCGTCCATCGTGACTTCCGGCTTCTGCTCTGAGCGACATGCAAAGCCAAGGGAGATTCCGAATAGAGCGACATGACTGATTTCTGTTCTATGCGGGGCCCTCTGGCTGCGGTGTAGAGAACAGACTTATGGCGGATGAGGACAGAAGCTGAAACACCTCTGAGGAAGCTCCTTCAGCGAGGCAGGCACAAGGCGGCGGGGTCTAGGGCCAGGGTGACGTAGTGGAGGCGCGAGAAGTGGTAAGAACTCTGCGCTCATTTTTGAAGTAGAGCTGACAGGCCTTCCTCACAGATCGGAATCGCAGATGAGGCAAAAGGACAGTTCAAGGATGACTCTGAAGCTCAGAAAGCGTTGCTGTCAACTTAGCGCAGAGGAGGGCTGCTGGTGAAGCAGGTCTGTGCAATACTCTTTGCTGTAGGCAGCCTCTGAAACGCTTTGAATGATCCCTTCCTCTCGGTACTTACATTCCCATGCGTGACTCTCCCCTCAGTGTGGGCTGCGTCTAGGGACTTGTCTTATGGGATATCTTAACAACAAATGTGATGGGAAGTCAATTCCTGCATTAGGTTCAAGAAAGACCATGGCTTCCACCTCGGACGCTCTCTGACCCCTCTCAGGGATGCCAGGGGCCATGAGGTGCTGCTGCACTGTGGAGGGTTCATGTGGCAGCGAACTGAGGGAGTCTTCTGGCCAGGAGCCAGGGAGGAACTAAGGCCTTAGTCCAGCAGCCCATATGGGACAGAATCTTTCCAACAACCACAGGAGAAGATTTAGAAGTGAGTCTTTGCCCTTTCAAGCCTGCAGAGGATAGCTCTGTCCAAAAGCATGACTTCAGTCAAGCTCATGACTGACCTTGACATGACCTTGAGCCAGAGGACCCAGCTAAGCCACACCTAGATTTCTGACCTATAGAAATTGTGAGATAATGAAGGTTTGTTGTTTTAAGCCAGGAAGTTATGGAGTAATTTATTATGCAGCAATGGATAAGTAAAACATTCTTAAAAGCTTAAAACTTTTCTTGAGAAAAACATTCAAAATGTTTTGAGGTAAGATCCCAAAGAATTGGCTTATGATCATTGATTTACCTGCGAATATTCCATGCATAAAAGATATTTAAAGTGAGGGAAGAAAGAATTATAGGGACTCTCCAATGCCTATTTGAGGAACTTCTCATTATATTGCTAATAAGGGCTTGATATTTTTGCACTATTGGATTTATCTTGGGAGTATGACAGCCTCCCAGGTTTAATCAGAAGTTTGTCCATTAGGATGGGAATACACATGTATGTAAAAATCATCTAAGTAGAAAGTACTTAAAGGGACCATAGGCTTATGAAACTTCCAAAAAAATGTTTTCAAAAAAAGGTTATATCATCTGCATTCTTAAAACAATTTAAGGACATATTTTCTAAAAACATGGAGAATTAAACATGTGTTATGCAAAATAGAAAGTAACAAAGTATTACTTTTAATTACTTTAACAATTAAATTTTGAGAATATCACATTAAAATTTTTCTTGATAGTCATATGTAGTCATTTGCAATATATTGATTTCTATAACTGTAGCATTCTATAGTCCTAAAAATCAGTGTAATTGAAAAAAGACCCAAGGACTTCCCAAGATGGCAAAGTAGAAAGACCCTAAGCTCACCTCCTCTCATGGGCACACCAAAATTACAACTATTTGTGGAACAATTATCCGTGAAAAAAATGGGAAGCTACCAGGAAAGATCTTCTACAACTTGAAGATACAAAGGAGGAACCACAACAAGATGGGTAGGAGGGCTGGAGTTATGGTAGAGTCAAGACCCACACCCCTGGATGGGTGACCTACAAACAGAATAATTACAATTGCAGAGATTCCCCAAGGAGTAAGGGGTCCAAGCCCCACATTGGGCTCTGTGGCCCTGGGGTCCTGCACTGGGAAGATGAGCCCCCATGACATTTGACTTTGAAGGCAGTGAGACTTATTTCAGAAGTCCCAGAGGGCTGTGGGAAATAGGGTCTCCACTCTTAGAGGGAGCACATAAAATCTCACATCATCTGGGACCCAGGGCAGAAGCAGCAATTCAAAAGGAGCCTGGGTCAGATCCACCTGCTGATCCTAAAGAGTCTCCCAAAGAAGCATGAGGCAACTGGCACTCACCCTGGGGACATGGACACTGGTGGCAGCCATTCTGGGGAGCTCCTTCTATCATGAGGACACTGGTGCTGTCAAGCACCATTTTGGAGTCCTCCCTCTGGCTTATTAGCCCCATGACCCAGCCCTGCCCACACCCACCAGCCTACAGAACTCACTGCTTTCCTATCCTGCGTCTCCCCAAGCCTTTCCAAAATGTGCATCACTGCCTCAGGGAATCTCTTCAAGCTCCATTTCACAAACCTTAGCCCTTTGATTGGTTCTTATCATGCCCATGATCCATGGTCTCTGGGAGTCTGTGTTATTTCTGGATGCTATGATGAAAAACCGTAGCTGGGGGCTTAAACGACATGTATTTATTTCTCATGTTCTGGAGGCTGGAAGTCCGAGATCAGGGTGCCACACGTGTCAGGCTCTTGATAAGGGTCCTCTTTCTGGTTATGTATTCTCAGGGCTTTTCCTCAGTGTGTGCAAGCAGAGAGCATGATCACATGTCTCTTCTTCTTTTAGGGCATTAATCCCATCATGATCTTATGATTTCATTTAACCCAACTGCTTTCCAAAGGCCTCACCTCCAAATACCATGACACTAGAAGTTAGGGCTTCAACTTACGAGCTTTGTGGGGACACAAGCATTCAGTCCACAGCAGAATCCTAGAAAAACTAATATGGAAGACAGTGGCAGACACCATTTCTCTTTAAGAAGTACAGGAGATTGTATTGATTATACGTCATCCATTGGGCCTTGGCGAATAAGCGAGCCTGCCTTAGAGAAAGAAAGCAAGAAAAATAATTTAAGCTCCATTATACACATGTATTCTACAGACTCTCCCATTACTATTCTGTTTCCATCAAAATTTACACACCAGAGTGGCTGGGTTTCTCTCAGAGGGATGGGAGAAAGCTGAGATGATCAAAGCAGTTGCTAGAAACAGCAAGAAACAGAAGGTCAGGAAGAGAGAAAGAGCCCTCTGGACCTGGGAGGGAAGAGGGGCTCTCAAGCAGACAGTGGGCAGTGTAGGTCCAAACATCTTTTTTGCTCAGTTTTGTTCACTCCAAATCCTAGTGAATATATTAATGTGCGTGTTATCACTATTAAATGTCCCCTGGTCTCTTAACTTGTTAATACTCCTCAAGTCCTAGAATACATAACATTTCAGTTAGAATTTGAGAATAGAATAATATACCAACCCCCCCCCCATCAAAAAAGTACATAGAAGAGGAGGAGGGAAAGGAGAGAACAGGAATAAAAATAGAAGAACATTCTAGACTAAAAGGGAAGAGGACATTTAAGGGCCCTGAGGTGAGAAAGAGCTTGGAAAATTTTAAGGAAAATTAAAAATTAAGGTAATACTGTGCTAAGAGGTCACAGAGGATAAACCAGAGAATGGATCATTGCCTTTGAGGTTGGAAGGAATAGGACAAAATGGTAAGAGAGTTAAGAATTACAATAAAAACAGTTATCCAAATTCATCAGTGTTTATAGCCAGCATATTTGACAGCAAACTTTGACCAGACTTTCCAAAGACTAGAAACAGAGTAAGAAATATTTTTTATAATTAGGTAGCTTTTGTTATATATTGTCAGGTTTACATCGTACTACCAATTATTCAAAAGCAAAATTAATGGCATGGCTATTCCGTGCTACCTCCTAGCTTACGGAGACAGGTCGTGGTTTTTAATTGTTCAACATGTTTTCATTCTTTGCCCCAAAGAAAAATCAGTTGTGAAGGCCTAGAAGGCTCATCGCTTCAAGAGGGCTGTGGACCTTTCCGGCAGAAAGAGAGGAAAAGCATATGAAGGCTTGGGACGCGTGAAGTGGCGTTCAGGGGACGGAGAATATAAGATCTTGCAGTTCCCAGAACTTCAAGATCCCTGTTGGGATGTGAATCATTCAACACAAATGACATGTCAGCACTTAGAGTTCCCACAGATATCATTTGCATCCCCACTTCTACCTTATAATCCCCTACTGGTGGCTATGTGACTCCATCACATCAATTGGTACATTGAAAAAGATAGCCAGTGTTCAGTCATCACCTGGGAGGTACTATTAAAGTATTTTAAACAACACTTTAAAAATATAATGAGTGGGTGGAAAGGTAGAAGGGAATTATACAGTGTCATGTGAAAAAGTCTTTTCATAAGGGACAAGAAATCACCTAATTTGTTGTTGAAGTTAAAAGCTGCCGATACAGTATTACTGCAGGAGCAAATTGATGAAGTTTTGAAGTTTGATATCCATTACCCCATTCCTTTCTTTAATCATAAATAACTTTTCCCAAAGAACAAATGCACTGATAAAAACTGATACATTGATTGTTAGCACAATCCTAATATTTATTAAACCACAATTTGAGGGGGGAACCCTTAACCATTTTTAACTGATAATTTTTTAAAATATTGTTTTTATATTAATCAGCTGTTTTATCAAGTTAATATAATGACTAGAGCTTTGGTCGAAGAGGGTAAAGATATTGGATGTGTAATGAAATAAGCCAGTTTTAAATTTTAATATAACTTTTTAGCAAAGGCATTATTTATTTGTATGATGGTACCTGTAGGTACACAATATTGCATTTTTGAGGCTATGGTCTCAGGGTCTATAACGTGTAAAAAGACAATTTATTTGTGTTATACTTACATTCATCCCCAAAGTGTGTTTATTGAAAAGATGTAGCATTAGCTGTTTTCCAGATTTCAATCCAAACATTTACTGAGTGCCTGCAAGGAGTAAGTCTTCATGCCATGTACAGGATACTGCAAAGGAGAGTGAGACTTTTTCTGCCCTAACATCTCACATTCCAGAAGGGGAGCTAAGATACATGCACAAAAAGCAATAATATAAACAGAATGTGAGAATTGCTAAAAAGAGATATATGAACAGTTGTTGAGGGAGCATAGCAGTGTTAGGTAGTTAGATAAGTGGGGGCATCAGGCAGACAGGTGGAGGATAGGGAAGGTGGTCTGGAAGATGGCGTTATGCCCACCTCCAGCACAAAGGGACTTTAGTCCTTCTAAATGAGCGCCAGCAAGAAACCAGTTAGAATCCAACAGCTGCAACTGCACGTTAGCGAAAAAAACTTAACCAGACATGACCCAATGCTCATTGTAGTATAATTTACATTGCAGTGTAGGCCCCCATTGGGTTTTTCTGTGTACACCGTGGGTAAGGACATGCACAAAAGGGGCCAAACATGACTAGGCATTCCAGGGCCAAGAACTGTCAATCAACCAAAGACCACCTCTAAGGGAGGATACAAGAGAAAGGGGCAAAACAAAGCCCACCGCTTTTCCTCTCTTGGATCAGCCCACCTCCCATTCTTTTCATAAATAAATCCTTTAAAATTTTGTACTATACAGCGCACTCTGTCTCCCGTCTGTAATCTTGTCTTTCGGGTAAGACAAGGACTGGGGTCTTTTCCTTTTTGGAGAGTAACGTAAGGACTAGAGGTGAATGGCTACTAAACTGAGAGGAAGGTGAAAAAGCCGAGCTGAGGTAGGAAAAGGCTCAACAGGCTTCTTGGAAACAATGAACTTGAATTGCAGGGGTGCATTTTCTAAGTCACACGTCATTTGTTCTCAAATATAGTTGCTTTGCACCTGTATCTAATATTTATCTCACAGGTTTGCAATCCAAGGAGTTTTATGTGATCTAAATCATTATGCAGTTATAAAATAGTAAAATTATTATGATACCATTATTATTGCTGTGTACGCCGCTCTGTGCCAAGTATTATAAAGATTGCAAAAGCACTGTAAATATTGCCTTGAAGACCTTGGACATCAGGTAGGTGAAGACAAAATACCCCAGAATACACGAAACAGACAATACAAGGAAACTGACGGCGTTGGTGCCGATTTTTGGTACTTCCATAGACTGTCCCACAGCAGGGCCCCAGCTGTAGACTCCTGCATCAGAGGGCCCAGCATGCTGGCCAAGGGCCTCCGTTTATACTCCAGTTCTAGGTAGAAATCAGATATTAAATGGGCGCCTGTTATTCACCTGGGACTCATAAAACGGTTGCGAGACTTCTTGTGATCCAACTCAAGAAGCAGGAGTCCCAGTATGCTCTTTTTTACCGGGTGTGTTGAAGGAGGTAGAGAAACAAAAATGAAATACCAGCTTGACTCTTCGGTTCATTTGATGTCCTCTAATAACATCACAGGCTACTGCTTACCTAACAGCTGTTAAATAATGCATTTTTCTTATATAACAAATAATTGAAGCTGAGAGGTAACCTTCTTCTGCCCTATAAGTATCTGAAATCCACAAACCTGTGTTGGACAGGTATCATGTGCCATTTTATATACTATTTTAGATCTTATCCTAAAAGAGCAATTAAGCCCCTCACTGACTTTCTCTTATTTTTGAGGTGGGAGAGAAGGTAATTAAGTTTACTTATTTATTTGTTTATTTTTAGAGGAGGTACTGAGGATTGAACCCGGGACCTTGTACATGCTAAGCATGCACTCTGCCACTTGAGCTATACCCTCCCCACTTGATGTTTTCTTTTTAACATGAAAAGAGATACTGAGATTATCACCTGCTCCCCAAAGCTGCCTGTGTTGCCTTGAGGCTCCAGCAGTGTTGGGTGGAACACGGAGGGGAAAGTTATGAGTGGAGGTTACTGGAGGGAATCCACTCAAATCACGAGCCTTAGGGGTTTCTTGGGTTTATTTCTCTTTCAATAGCTGAGATTACTCAAACAAAGCCCATGCTCAAAAAAAAAAAAAAAAAAAAAAAAAAAAGAGAGAGAGAGAGCCCAAATCCAAAACTACTCTGAGATCTGCAGGATTTGCTTTAAAACTTGCCTCTCTGAGTCTAGCTGCTTCCTAAAAGTTGAATGCTCCAGGGAGCTGCATCGACTCTCAGGTGGATATTGAAATAGGCAATTATAAAGTGGTAGCCAAAGGCCCAGAATGTGTTCACGGAGCATCCCAAAGTGACAAACCCTTCCAAGAGAACATCTCTGGAATATTGGGCCCAATGTGCAGGATTAGATTCATAAAGCAAAATGAAAACAAAAAAAAAAAAGGAAAGAGAAAGAAAGAAAAAGACTGTACCAAAAGATACACTTGAGTAGAATAATGTTTAACTTAACAAATAATGTGCATCATAAAATATGTATTTATTTAGTAAATACCAAGTATACCACAACATCAGTCACAAAAATCACCCTGGACTTGCGACTGAATAATAAATACGGCACCTTAAAATATCTGACTGCCAAGATGGATAAAAGAGTGAAGCCAGCACATGCTGACCTCAAGCGCCACAGTCTTCTCCTGCCCCTGGGGAAGAAGACACTGCAGACACTGAGTGATTAGACGTGGAGGAAGCCCCTGCGCACTGAGGCGCTGAATAATGGATATTCTCGGGAGCCTGCGGTGGAGGCTGCAAACCGCCATGCGGGGAGATGAGGGTGATAAAGGACGTGAAGGGTCTTGCAGCAATCAGGGCAAAAACCAGGAGAGAAGAGGTTGGCAATAGATCTCTCGACACCCAAGAAAGCTGGCTACCAAATAGAGGATTTTATCCATTTTAGCAGAAAAGCATTTATTCCCTGGCTGTGGAGTCACTCATGTGAAATGAAAATATTAATGCTATCAGACCAGTCTGAGAAAGATGGACCAATATTAACCATTCGAAACCATCAGTTGGTTAACCCTGGCTTGCAGATTCGCACAAATTAAATGACAGAACAGGCTTTGCCGGGAATGTTCAGAATGCTTTCCAAGTGGTTAAATGGAGACACTTTATTGATCATAAAGGGTTCCTAACGCAAACGGAGGAATGCTGAGGTGGCAGCACTGTCTACGATAGGCTGCCGTTTACAGCGATGGGCTCCACTTCTCCCACCAAGCCTTCAGCATGCGGTTCACCACGCAGCCATTATCTTCACATGCTGATGCATGTGATCTAACAGTCTCACGTTGCCGCAGTCAGAGCAACTGCTTGACAGTATGATTACAGTTTCCTGTCAGCTCATGCACAGAATATTTCTGCGAGCTTTCAAGCAATTGAAAAATATTTTGATTTTGAAATGATAGTACTCCATGGGGGAAGAAGATTCTTCAAAATATTGATTTCTGATAACAAATCAAGATCTGCGTAAAGGAAATTGCTTGAAGTGTCTATGAAGAAGGATGTGTCAGAGCACAGAGGGAGAGAGTGGGGAGTCTGTGATAACAAGATGAAAAAGAGGAGTACTGGGGTTGTGGAAATTACTGAAGGAAGCAGAGCTTCTGACAAAAGAGCCACCAACGGCAGCCAATGGCCTGGTGGAGACAATCAGATCACCACTCTGCTGGTCCAGAGGAGACTGCATGTTTGTCAGTTTCAAAGAAACACTCTTCTTCCTTCGATCAGCTAAAGGTTGCTGCACATGTACATTGGTAGAAATTTTGTAGGAAACAGAAATGAAGAAAGAAACTTTGTCATTTAGAAGGCACAGTGTCTCTTAGTTTAATAAATAGCATATGTACGCATTTAAATGAATTCATCTCAAATGTTGAAGGTCATATCTCTCTGTAAGAATTTTCGTCCCTTACTCTAAAATGGAAGAGAGACTTTTTCAATAACTGAGTAAGACTGGACCCTCATGACCACTGATAGAGACCTGAAATATGACTTATCCGAATTGGTGACCTTTCCCCCTGAAATGAGAATGTGCCGAGAAAGACCTCCACATTCTTTTTTGTTTTCTCAGAAATCAGTCATTCAAAACAGTCACCGCCAGCATTTTTGGCACTTCTACTTGATGGTAGTTTTCTACAGAATAAGACAAAATTGAAATTATTTCCACAAATGAACAAGATAGAAATGGGCAAAAGATTAGATTGAAAAAATTATGGAATTTTAAATGGAGGAAAATGTTCTGAAATGAAAACCTATTACTGTAGCCCTGGAGGTAAGAGTAATTTATAGGTAGACCAGTAAAACATGTGTTCCTCAGTATGGTGATCAATCACTTTACCTGGAATCTAGCCACTCAGCAATGTAATACTCTAGCGTGAATCTAGATTTTTGTCAAGCTGCTATTAGTCAAATAGCTTCTAATGAGTTCTACTTTTAGATAACAGTTAGGGCTACTTAAATCTGTAATCTGTCCTACTTTCCTTCGTAAACAGGCATGCTACATACAGGCTGACATTGCTTATATTCAGAACAGAGGAAGCAAATGGTTATAACACATGGATTTTGAAAGCATAAATTATTCAGAAACAAAGAAAAAAAAATCTGCCACTGAGGTTTCTTTTCATTTATGTAATAAGGTTTAATTTACTTGGAGCAAAATTCATCTTTTGTGTACCACTTTGTGAGACACAAAACAGACAGCCAGGGAACCACGATCACAACCAAAATGTATAATGGTTCAGTCATCTCCCCAAGTTTCCTCCTGCCCCTTGGTAATCAACCCCTCTCACACCCTCAGTCCCTGGCAACTACTGGTCTGTTTTCCATCCCTATAGTTTTAGGTTTTCCAGAGTGTCATATCAATCAGGTAGTATATGGCCCTCCAAGTCTGGTGTCCTTCACATAGAAAAATGCAGTTGAGATCTGCCCATGTTGTTGTGGTACCAGGAGCTCACTCTCTTTATTGCTGAGTAGAATTTCATTGTTTGGATGTATCTCAGGGCGCAAGGATTCCAGTTTTCAGTGATTTCTGCTATGAATATTAACATACATATTTTTGTGTGAACGTAAGACTTCATTTAGCTGAAATAAATGCCTAAGAGTAGGATCACTGGGTTCTATGACGTGTCTACATATCTTTAGAAAAAAATTGCCAAATAGTTCTGAAAAGCGGCTGCACCATTATGAATTCCTACAGGCAACGTATGGCAGTTTCAGTTGCTCCACACCCTTGTCAGCACTTGGAATGTTCGGTTATTTTGTGTGTTTGTTTTAGCAATTCTAATAGATGTGCTGTCGTATCACATTCATGATTTTTAATTTGCATTTTCTTCATGACTAATGATGTTAATGATAGTTTCATGTGCTTACTTGCCAGTCCTATATTTTATCTGATGAAGTGTCTGTGTAAATCTTCAGCTCATTTTTTAAGAATTGGGTTGATAGTTTTCATATTACTGCCTTTTGAGAGTCCGTATGTAAACTGGATACAAATCTTTGATGAGATATGTGATTTCCAATATTTTTCCCAGTCTGTAGTCTGTGTTTTTTTTAATTCTCTTAACAGTGTCATAGATAGAACAAAAGTCTTCATTTCAATACAATCCAATTTATCAATCTATTTTTCCCCTGTTACGGATTGTGCTTTTCATATTGTTTCTAAGAAATCCCTGCTTAATCCAAGGTCACAGAATCTTTCTCCTGTGTTTTCTTCTCGTCTACAGAATGTTCATGACAACATAGTTTAAAATAGATATAATATTAATGAAATCTTAGTGATAACTCTGAGTAAAAAGAATGGACAATTAATTTTTTTAATTCAGAAGAATACTAAGAGCCTTCAGTACTTCACACATTAGGAATTACTGAAATCACAATCTCTTCCCTGAAACATAAAAAAAAATCACACAATACAATGGTCATTCATTTATCCATTATCAGTATTTATTAATGGCCTTACTATTTTCCAGTTACTCAGACTGCATGGTAACACAGTTTAAAAGGTGGTTGGTCTCTTCCCTCAAGAAATCCTGTATCTCTGTCCTATATCACACACTTATATGGGTCAGAGACAAGGAGAGAGAAAATTGTAGCACAGTATGATAAGAGCAAGGATTAAGGTGGTCACCAGCAGCAATGTGAGTGAAAAACAGGACACCTAACCCAAAATGATAGAGCATAGTAACCCCATGGAAGAAAGGAAATAAAACTTGCAGCCTCCAGGAGTACACAGGTGGGTGGATGGGATGGAAATATAAATTCATAAGTAACTATTTAATTATGAATGTTCTAAGTGCTACAAAAGAAAATTATAGAAAATGAAGAGGATATATAACAAGATATGATTTAGCCTATGAACCTAAGGGAAGACACTCCTAAGAAAGTAATGTGTAAACTGGAAGCCGAGCATAATTAGAACTTATCTTGGAAGAAAAATTCAACTTCCAGACTGAGGAAGCTGCACAATTAAAGACCCTAAAATAGGAAATAAATGAACATATTTGAGGAACAGAAAGGCCAGGCCAATAGGGGACTGTGTAGTGGTTTTCTAATTTTAGTTTTTAAGAGAATCAACCAAGAAGCTTGCTTAAACAAGATTACCAGATCTCACATATAAAAATCTTTATTTAGTAGGTCTAAATTAACAAGGTAATTATAATATGATGTATCAACCACCACACTTCAATTAATTCTAGGATTAAGAGGGAGATAGTAGTAGGTAAGCAGAGAGGAAGTAGGAAACCAGTCATTCAGAGTCAAACTTTATCCTAAAAATCTTAAGAAGCCTTTGAATGCTATAAAACGGGATGAGACATGGTCCAGCTTGTATTAAAACAAATCACTTTGGAGTTACGTCGTCACGATAGTGACACAGATTGACCTAACTTCAGTCCACCTCACAAGAGGGCCACCCAGCAAGCACCCATACCCAAGGCACCACTTTGAAGATCCCAGAACCCACCAAGGGATGCATAAGCACTCCCCTGGACAACAGAGGCTAAGCACTGCCTTAGAATGGTAAAAGCAGCAGTTTCATTCTGAACACATTAACCGCTCCCCAGGCCAGCACATCACCACACCAAGAGCACCCTCCTGGGCTTACAGTTTCTTCAGTGGTAAAAAGAGAACCCAGGGTGGACATTTAGCTTTTCCAGAGTTGGAAGATGCTTCACAGGAAGCACATTCAGGTCTTACCTCACAGACTCCACTGGGGGTATCTGTACAGCTCAACCACTAGGGATCAGACAGAGACAGAATGAGTGGTGCCTACAGCAGTGGGCATGCAGGTCTCAGCAGACTATGTTCCTGCTTGCAGAGGTACCTGAGCAGAAAGCCCAACCTGCAGCTCTGCAGATCTGGAGAGCAGAGTTGTGGCCCAGTCTGGCCAGGGAGCTCAGTTGACAGCTCAGTCTGATTTGGATTATTGGTTACAGGGTTGTTCCTGCTGTGGAGAGCACTCTATAGCCCATCCTGTCAGGGGAACAAAGTCACAGTTCCACCAAACTACTGAGCATAACATCCAGTCCCAATGCTCTGGACAGCTTGGTCACAAAAACCAGTAGCCCAGTAGTCATGGAACACATCTGCCCAACTGGTGAGCACAGCCTCTGTCACTGCAATACCAGGGAGCTTGAGCAGTGACCCTGAGAACCTTGGAGACCAGCCTATGGTACCACCTCACCAAGGATCTCAGCCTACAACCCCACCCAACAGCAGAGCCCAGTATATGGCCTTGCCCAACTGATGAACAGCCTGTGGCCTTGCCTAGGCAGGCCAGCAGTGCAGTCAATGACTCTGACCCACCATGGAGCATGGTTTACAGCCCCACATGACTGAGAAGCCAAGACAGTGACCTTGCCCAACTGAAGAGCACAATCACCAGCCCCACTCTCAACAACAGACAGATTATCCACATAGAGAATCAATAAGGGAATAAGCTGGTTTGAATAACACTTTGATGCAATGTACATAACAGACATATACAGAACATTTCATTCAACAGCAGCAGAATACATGTTCTTTTGAAGCATGCATAGAACACTTTCTAGGACAGATCATATGTTAGGCCACAAAAGAAGTCTCAAAAAATCAAGAAGATAGAAATTATATCAAGTAGCTTTTCTAAAAATGATGGCATGAAACTAGAAAATTCACAAATATGGAGAAATTAAACAACACACTGCAGAACAATCAATGGATTAAAGAAGAAATCATAAGTCAAATTAAAATAACTTGATACAAAAGCAAAAATGGAATCACAACATACTAAAGCTTATGGGATGCAGTAAAAGAAGTTCTAAGAGGAAAACTTATAGCTATAAATACATATACCAAGAAAAAAAGAAAGATCTCAAATAAACAACCTAACATACCTCAAATAACTAAAAAAATAAGAACAAACTAAGTCCAATGTTAGCAGAAGGAAGGAAATAATAAAGATCAGAGCAGAAATGAACAAAACAGAGAACAGTAAACCAACAGAAAAGATTAACAAAAGTGGCAAAAATAAACAAAATACACAAATGATTACATAGACAAACCGAAAAAAGGAGAGAGGACTCAAAGAAGTTTATAAATGATAAAGGAGACATTACAACTGGTACCACAGAAATACAACAGATAATAATGACTACGTAAAACAATTATATGGGAACAAATTGGATAACCTAGAAGAAACAAATAAATTCCTAGAAACATAAACCTACTAAGATTGAATTATGAAGAAACAGAAAATCTGAATAGACTAATAATTGTAATGAAATTAAATCATTAACCAAAACCTCCCAACAAAGAAAAGCCTAGGACCAGATGACTTCATGGGTGGGTTTTACCAAACATTCAAAGAAGAGTTAATGCCAATCCTTCTCAAACTTTTCTAAAACACTGAAGAAGAGAGAACACTTCCAAATTCATTTTATGTGGCCAGGATTACCATGATACCAAAGCCAGGCAAGGACTCTATGAGAAAAGAAAACAACAGACCAATATCCCTGATGAATACAGATATAAAAATTATCAATGAAATACTAATAAATTGAATTAAACAGCACACTTAAAGAATCATATACCATTATCAAGTTGAATTAATCCCTAGGATGCAAGAATGGCTCAACATATGCAAATCAATAAATCTGATATATCACAATAATAGAAAGATAAAAATCATACGATCATCTCAATAGATGCAGAAAAAGCATTTGACAAAATTTAATATTCTTTGATGATAAAAAAAATTTCTCAACAAATTGGGTATAGAAAGAACATAATAAAAGCCACCTATAACAAATTTACAACTAACATCGTCCTCAATAGTGAAGGTTTGAAAGCTTTTCCTCTAAGATCAGGAATGAGACAAGAGTGTCATTCTTACCACTCATATTCAACATAGTACTGAAAGTCCTAGCCATAGAAATTAGAGAAGAAAACATAAATAAATAAAGGACATCCTAGTCAAAAAGAAAAAAGTAACACTGTCTCTGTCTACAGATCTTAGATATTAAAAAATGATATCATATATAGAAAATCCTAAAGAATCCACCAAAAAAAAGAAACCCCTATGAAAACAAATAAACAAATTCAGTAAAGCTACAGGACAAAAAACATACAAGAATTAGTTGTATCTTTGTACACTAACAATGAACTATATCAAAAAGAAACAAAGAAAAACAATCCCATTCACAATTGCATCAAAAATAGTAAATACTTAGGAATAAATTTAACCAATGTGGTAGAAGATTTGAACACCGACTGTAAGACATTGACTAAAGAAGCTAAAGAAGACACAAATAAATGGAAAGATATCTCATGTTCACAGATTGAAATAATTAATTTTACTTAAATGTCCATTATACCCAAAGCCATCTATAATATTCAATAAAAATCCCTGTCAAAACCCCAATAGTATTTTTTACAGAAATAAAATTTCTGTGAAAATTAGTATAGAAACACAAAGACCTAAAATCAGTATGGAAACACAAAAGACCCCAAATAGTCAAAGCAATCTTAACAAAGAAGAACAAAGCTAGAAGCATCACACTCCCTGACTTCAAACTATAATATAAAGTTATAGTATATAGTAATTGAAATAGTATAATGCTGGCATAGAAACAGGCAGATAGACCAATGGAAGCAGAATCAAGAGCCAAGAAATAAACCCACACATACATGGTTAAGATATTTGACAACAAAGCCACTAAAAATCCTCAGTGGAGGAAACATAGTCTCTTCAGTAAATGGTGATGGGAAAACTGGACATCTTATACAAAAGAATGCCACGTGACTCCTATCTTAAACCAAATGTAGTAAAGATTAACTCAAAATGTAATAAAGACTAAATGTAAGGCCTGAAATCATAAAACTCCTAGAACATCAGCAAAAAGCTCCTTAATGTTGGTTTTGGCAATGACTTTTTGGATGTGACACCAAAACACCACCAACAAAAGCAAACATAAACGAGTATGACTACATCACCCTAAAAAGCCTGCACAGCAAAAGAAACAACCAGCAAAATAAAAAGGTAACCTACTGAATGAGAGAAGATATTTGCCAATCAAGTATCTGATAAGTTAATATCCACAATATGTAAGGGACTTACAACTCAACAGTAAAAAATACACAAACAGTTCAGTTTAAAAATGGGCAAAGGAACTGAATAGATAGTTTTCCAAAGAATATATACAAATGGCCAACAGATACATGAAAAGTTGTCAACATCACTAAACACCAGGGAAACGCTGGTCAAAATCACAGTGAGAAGCCACTTCACACCTGTTAGGATGGATATTACACAAAAGACAAGAGTTAACAAGTACTGACAAGGCTGTTGAGTAAAGGGAACCCTTGTGCACTCTTGGTGGGAATGTAAATTGGTATGGGTACTATGGAGGTTCCTCAAAAAATTAAAAATAGGACTATGATTCCCCAATTCTACTCCTGGGTATACATCTGATGGAAATGAAATCGCTATCTTGAAGAGGCATCTGCACCTCCATGTTAGCTGAAGAGTTATTTATCTCAATAAAACAGGAAAAGATTAAAAGAGAAGTAAATTTTAGCATCAAGGAAAAGCAAGAAAGAAATAATCTTATAACAAAATACGGTTCTTTAAATTGAATAAATAGCTTTATGACAATCACTCCTGCTTCTTATCTTTCAGCTGTGAAAGGCATCGAGAAACCACCAACTTAATTGTGAAGATATTACACACGTTCCAGTCCTAGGCAAAGGCATTGATAAGATCACAAAGTGATAACATACAAAGTATTGAAAGAAAGAAGCTAGCAAAGTGTTCACATCTCTATGCACTCAAACTCATTCTTTGTCCCCCAAATGGCAAAGATCGAATGAATAAAGTGAATTCAAAGCCTTGCAATTATCCATTACATGTCCAGCAATAGTATTACGGTCTTGGGCATGGAATATTCAGGTAAAATAATCTGCAGAGAAACAAAGAAATACATTTACTGCCTATACTATTTCACAGTTATGGTTTTGCCTCATAGCCAAGTACACATTGATAGTTGTATACATGAGAAATGGAAAATTAAAACAACTGGTCTTCTTGTGGCTTTCTGATGACTCTCAAGTAATGTCACCAGCTAAGGATAGGTATGTGGGCCTGGTGGAGGTGAGGAGACAACATACAGTAGTAGGGAAAGAACTCCAGGTCTGTATTACAAGTATTGGTATGTATATATCTATATAGAGGAGCTTCAAAATAAATTTTAGTATCATTGCTTTATGAAACAGTTTAGAGAATTTGAGAAAATTTTCTCTAAAATTGGTTTCTAAGAGGGCTATTGAGAGCAGAAAAAACATTTTAAAGGTATTTGAATACCCATGTCTGACAGAAATGACAAGGCAAAACACAGAGTTTTGGAAACACACTAATACAGGACTAAAATTTTCATGTTAGTTGTCATCCCTCTTTTGACTGATGGTATTGAAAATGACAAGACAATCAGCCCATAGTATTTGAAATGAATTAATGGCTAGTCATCTCATATGAATTTGTCCCTTTCTTTTTATATTTACACCCCACCCTTGTCTAAGAACACACTCAGGTCCATGAAGTAGCTCCCAATGGATTTTCTTTTCTCCCCCGAGTTTTATGAGATATAATGGACATACAGAACTATATAACTTCAAGGCATACAGTATAATGATTTGATTTACATACACTATGAACTGACTATCACAAGTTTAGTGAACAGCCATCACCTTATATAGATACGAAATTAAAGAAATAGCAAATAGGTTTTTTTCCTTGTGAACTCTCTTAACAACTTTCATATATAACATCCAGCAGTGGTAATTATATTTACCATGTTGTACATCACATCCCTAGTACTTAATCATCTTATAACTGAAAGTTTGTACATTTTGACTGCCTTCATCTAACTCCTCCTGCCCCCAACACCCCTCCTCTGGTAACTACAAATCTGATCTCTTTTTCTATGAGTTTGTTTTTTAAGTAGAATTGACCTACAACACATTGTTAGTTCCTGTTACACAACATATTGATTTGATATTTCTGTACATTTCAAAATGATCAGCACAGTAAGTCTAATTACAGTGTGTCTGCATACAAAGATACTACATAGTTATTGATTATATTCCCCATACTGGGCATGTCATACCCATGACTCATTTATTTCATAAATGGAAATTTGTACCTCTTAATCTCTCTCACCTATTTCTTTTCTCCTCCCACTTCCATCCCCTCTGGTAACCACTTGTTTTTTACTCTATATCTGTAACTCTGTTTCTGTTTTGTTATGTTTGTTCCTTTGCTTTGTTTTTTAAATTCCACATTTAAATGAAATCATATAGATTTATCTTTCTGTGTCTGACTTATTTTATTTAGTGTAATTCTCTTTAGGTCTACCCATGTTGTAGCAAATGGTAATATTTCCTTTGTTTTTTATGGCTTTGTAATACTCCATTATATATATGTAGATATATAAAATGTATATCTACGTATATATATCAATTGTCTTTATCCACACATCTATTGATGGACACTTACATTGTTTCTATATCTTGACTATTGTAAATAATGCTGCATTGAACAGGGAGATATATATATATATATATATATATATATATTTTCTAATTAGTGTTTTCATTTTCTTCAGATAAACATCAAGAGTAGAGTTGCTGGCTTGTATGTTAATTCCATTTTTAATTTTTAGAAGAATCTTCATATAGTTTCTATAGACACTGCAACAATTTACATTCCCACCAACAGTGCATGAGGGTTCTGTTTTCCCAACATTCTTGCCAACATTTGTTATTTGTTGTCTTTTTGATAATAGCCATCCTGACAGGTATGAAGTGATATTTCACTGTGATTTTAACTTATATTTCCTTGATGATTAGTAATGTTGAGCATTTTTTAATGTGCCTGTTGATCATCTGTATGTCTTTTAAAAGTATCTATTCAGATCCTCTGCCAATATTTTGATGGGTTTGGTTTTTTTTTAATTGATGTTGAGTTGTATGAGTTCTTTATAAATTTTGGATATTAACCCCTTATCAGATATATTGTTTGCAAATATCTTATCCCATTCAGTGGCAGCCTTTTCATTTTAGTGATCGTTTTCTTCACTATGCAAAAGGTTTTTAGTTTGATGTAGTCCCATTTGGTTTTTTTTGCTTTTGTTTCCCTTGCCTGGGATACAGATACATATCCAAAAATAATATTATTAAGAGTGATATCAAAGTGATATTACAGAGCTTACTGCTTATGTCTTCTTCCAGAAGTTTTATGGTTGCAGGTCTTACATTTAAATATTTAATCCATTTTGAACTAATTTTTGTTCATGTCATGAGATAGTTGTCCAGTTTGATTCTTTTATATGTACCTGTCTAGTTTTCCCAACACTATTTACTGAAGAGGCTGTTTTCTCCCCATTGTATATGCTTGCCTTCTTTGTGGTAGATAAATTGCCCCTATAAGTGTGGGTTAATTTCTGGGCTCTTTATTCTGCTCCATTGGCATATGTGTCTGTTTTTGTGCAGGTACCATGCTACCTTGATAAGTGTAGCTTTGTAGTATAGTTTGAAATCAGCAATCATGATTCCTTTAGCATTGTTCTTCTTTCTCAACATTGTTGTGGCTATTTGAGATCTTTTGTGTTTCCATACAAATTTTTAAATTATTTGTTCTAGTTCTCTGAAAAACAACACTGGTATTTTGGATAGGAATTGCACTGAATCTGTAGATTGCTTTGGGTAGGATGGTCATTTTACATATATTAATTCTTCCAATCCATGAACATGATGTATCTTTCCATACGTTTGTGTCACCTTCAATTTCTTTCATCAATGTCTCATAGTTCTTTTACTTCCTTAGGTAGCTTTATTCCTAGGTATTTTATTTTTTGATACAATTGTAGATGGAATTGTTTTCTTAGTTTCTCTTTTTGATAGTCCATTGTTAGTATATGGAAACACAACAGATTTTTGTATATAAATTTTTTATCCTGCCACTTTCCTGACTTCATTGATAAGTTCTAGTCATTTTTTTGGTGGCATCTTTAGGATTTTCCATGCATAGTACCATGTCATCTGTAAACGGTGACAGTGTTACTTCTTTCTTTCCAACTTGAAATCCTTTTATTTCTTTTCTTGTCTGATTGTTGTGGCTAGGACTTTCAACAGTATGTTGAATAAAAGGGGCAAGAGTGGGCATCCTTGTCTTGTTCCTGATCTTAGACAAAATACTTTCAGCCTTTTCCTTTTGAGCAAGATGTTACCCGGGGCTTATTATATATGGCCTTTATTATGTTGAGGTATGTCCCATCTATACTCACTTTCTGGAGAGTTTTTACCACAAGTGGACACTGAGATTTGTCAAAATATTTTTCTGCATCTATTGAGTGACCAAAGGATTTTTATTATTAATTTTTTAGTGTCATATATCACATTTATTGATTTGCAGGTATTGAACCATCTTTTCATCTCTGGGATAAATTCCACTTGATCATGTTTATGATCCTTTTAATATATTGTTGGATTTGGTTTGCTAATATTTCACTGAGAATTTTTGCATCATTGTTCATCAGTGACATTGGCCGGTAATTTTCTCTTTTTTGTGATAGCTTAGTCTAGTTTTGGGATCAGTGTGATATTGGCCTCATAGAATGAGTTTGGAAGCATTCCTTCCTCTGAGATTTTTAAAAATCGTTTAAGTATAGGTTTTAACTCAGTTTCTAATTCACCTGTGAAGCCATCCAGTCCTGGACTTTTGTTTGTTGGGAGTTATTTGATTACTGATTCAATCTCATTATTAGTAATTGGTCTGTTCATGTTTTCTCTTTCTTCCTGGTTCAGTCTTTGGAAATTGTATTTTTCTAAGAATTTCTCCATTTCTTCCAGGTTGTCCATTGTATCAGCATATAATTGTTCATAGTAATCTCTTATGATCCTCTGTATTTCTGTGCTGTCATTTGTAACTTCTCTTTTTTCATTTTGATTTAATTGACTTGGGCCCTCTCTCTTTTCTTCTTAATGAGTCTGGCTAAAGGTCTATCAATTTTTTTTATCTTTTCAGGGAAGCATCTCTTAGTTTTATTGATCTTTTCTATTTTGTTTTTAGTCTCTGTTTCATTTATTTCTTCTCTGATTTTATGATTTCTTTCCTTCTGCTACTTTGGGTTTTGTTTTTTCTTCTTTCTCTAGTTATCTTAGGTATAAAGTTAGGTTGTTTATTTGAAGTTTTCCCTGATTCCTGAGATAGGCTTGTATCACTGTAAACTTGGAACCTCTATAATGTGTATGTTAGTATGCTTGACGTTGTCTCAGGGGTCTGTTAAGCTGTCTTCATTTCTTTTTAATTTGTTTTCTTCCTTCTGTTCAGCTGCAGTGATTTCCACTCCTCTGTCTTCCAGCTCACTGATCTGTTCTCCCTTATCATTTAATCTACTATTGATTCCAGTGGTGTATTTTTTTAATTTCAGATATTGTATTATTTCATCTCTGGCTCTTCTTTATATTTTCTAACTCTTTGTTAAAAACTTCTAACTTCTCACTCTCTTTACCCGATCCTCTCCCAAGTCCTTTGAACCTCTTTATGATCACCATCTTAAATTACTTATAGGGTAGATTTCTTACCTCCACTTAGTTCTTCTTCTGGGGTTTATTTTGTTCCTTCATTTGTAACGTTCCTCTGTCACCTCATTTTGCCTATTTTGTTGCTTTTATCTGTATCTATTTGGTAGGTTGGTTACATTTTCTGACCTTGGAGATGTGGCCTTTTGTAGAAGACATGTCATACATTCCAGCAGGACTCTCCTCTATGTTCACCAGATGTATATGCTCAAGGGGTACCCCTAATGTGGGCTGTGTGGGTCCTTCTGTTGTGGCAGACTGACTACTGTGGATGGTCTGGTAGGCATGACTGACCCCCAGTTAGGTTGACGGCCAGGGCCTGCCTTGTGCAGAGACTACTGGCTGCTGGTGGGCAGGGCTGGGTCACAAGATGGCTGGCTACAGGGCCCTGGGTGTTCACAGGGCTACTGCTGTCCTGCTGGTGAGTGGAGCCATGTTCTGGGTGGGTGATTGAAGGGCTGGAGGTCCCAGAACTAGTGTTGGCCTGCCAGTGGACAAGGCCAGTTCTAGACATAGCTGGCTGTATGATTCAGGGTGTCCTAAAGCTTGTATTGGCCAAATGGTACATGGGGCTGTATCCTGGGATGGCTGGCTCAGGGAACCCAAAGTGTCCTATCTCATGTGGTTCCTTCTTTATATCTTTAGTAATAGAAGATCTTTTCTGTAGTCTTCCAGTCTTTCTCATCAATAGTTACTCTGTAAATTGTTGTGATTTTGGTGTTTTATGGGAGTAGGTAAGCTCAGGGTCTTCCTACTCAGCCGTCTTGCCCATTCTCTCTCCAGGATCAATATACTTCTCTTTTAAATGCACTCAATGTCCAAAATAAAACAATGGGTCATTCTTCATCAGATTCCCATTTAAAAAAAAAAGATATATAGGCTGAAAAATGTATGAGACTTCAAAACAGTGATAAAGATAGTCACATTATGCCTCTCTTCACCCCAAACAGCTCTTCTCAAAGTACCTCACACACTAAGGAGGTTCACCAAATATCTGAAATTGTTTAATCATTTTCTGTCTATAGACTATTCTCATCAGAAATCAAATCTCTATTATTCATTTCACTTGTCCTATGTTTTAAAAATTTAGTAAGTGATCAAAGTGTGTGCTGAGTCATCCTATAGTTTGAATCAGTGTATTTCTATCATATGCATAAACTCAAATGTACTCAAATTCAAGGTCATGCACTCATAACAGGGATGAGAGACAGCGACATAGAATGAAATAGTATGAGCCGTTCACTTGTCATTCCACTCACTGAGCGTATGCCCCAGAGTGAGCACGAGAGGGAAAATGGGATTCTGCCTTCGCCTCTGTTGAGTTCACTTCCCACGCAGCTCTCTTAGTGATCATCTTGCTGCAGTTCTGCGTATTCTAGTTTTAAAAGATATGTATTGCATATGATGTGATTCCTGAATTCAATACAATTACTTCATCTGGTGCTCAACCTAAAAAGAAAAAGAAAATCTATCTGTTCCAAAGCTAGAGGGGAAAGGAAACTTGGCTGTACTGGACTTATTGAGAGAGTGTATCAGTTTCAAATTTGGCATCTCCCTAAGGGATTTTCAAGGGCAAGTTTGCCTGTACTCAACTCTTGCTTTCCTTGCTGACTCGAGACATTATGCCCACTTAAGATACCACTTTACAGCATGGTATCCTGACAAAAGACTCTTTCTGACTTCAACATTTAATGTATTTTATGCAAGATGTTCTTTATTCATTAGTGATGAGAAAAAACATCTAAATCACTTGCCCTGATTTTAAGGCTTTTAGAAGCACTATTATAGATAACAAACAAATGTAGGGGAAAAAATTACAAAAAAGGAAAAATTTTAATATAAAGGTCAAATACATATGTTTCCACAGGAGCCTGACAGGTAAGTAAACACGTGCAGAATCCTGGACTTAACAAAGTGTGAGGGAAAGGGGAGGTCTGAAGAGGTCTGGAGAGGCAGAACAGCAGGGGCTCCAACCTACTGTTTCAAGGCAGGAATAGGGGCTCAGTATTGCCAATTTTATTTTTTGAAGAGAAGCTGAAAATCTGGACTTATAATAGGAAAGACTCTTAAAGAATTTTAAAAATAATAGAGAATCCTCTGGTCCAGACCTCAGGGACACAACAAACAAGATCCATCAGTCTGACTTAACACAACGGCCATCCATTTGCAATCTCTGCACTACCATAACTTTATCACAAATAAGTGGTTTTTCTTAAGTAAAAATATAACCATCTGAACCCATTCAGTGCTTAATTAACATTCTGCAGATTGCATAATGTATGGTTTTCTTTCTATTGGGCAATTACAGCATTTTGCTGAATTAGGGAAAAAAGCAATTTTCAGTTTGCTTGAAAAAAAGTATTTAATGCCTCTCAACATATAAGGACATTTAGCATGGTGCCAAGCCTGTGCCTGGAGTTCTTTCTTTCAGTTAATGAGAAGTGCTTCCAGTCACCTGTTTACCTAACAGTTAAGAAATAAAATAAATTAAATAGCTTCCTACACCTGCAGACAAGTTGGATTTGTTCTATATGGGGTCACAATACTAGATTATCATCATACACAACTGTAAACACAATTTGATGGCTTTTCTATCTCAAAAAAAAAAAAGACCCTGTAGCCTCAAAATTAGACCTTCCATATGAATCAGGAAATTTTTACATAGGATGCATTCCTGAGAGGAGAAGGCAAGACTCTAACGATACAGTTGTTGGCAGAAAACTGTCTGACTTTGATATATACATCTGAGGCCATAGCTTGGTGGTTGAACCCTTACATCATTATTCCACACATGCCAAATCTATTTGCTCATTTCTGTAATCATTCACAGAGCACAGGAATCATCAGAGGGGAATAAGTCCAGGCAGTCAAATTGTACTTCATATGGTTATAAGGGATGTACTGCTCAGTAGAGTGGAATTACTTCTCCAGCAAAATAAATCAGAGGGCTACCAAAAATTTTTAAACCTCTAATCATGAGGGATGTTTACATTTCTTGCTGGTTTCTAGTTTTACATCCAACATATGGTGGGCAAAAAATATCCAAACCCATTCCAGAAATGAAAAGGAAAATCTGCCTTACAATTTGATGTGCCCCAAGTAGTCTGGTACCAGAGATTATAAATCTGCCTTTTGTTATATCATTCTTCCTGATGAGCATGTTTTAAAACTGCCCACAAAATGGTTCAATTAAAACTATATGGCATGTGTAACTATTGTCTAGTAATGTAAGTTGCCTATTGTACAATAATTGTGAAAATGAATATGAGTTTATATATATAGGAAATGTCTATAGATCTGGAATGAACTCTCATCTTATCAATAAGGGATACAGATGTAGCATTAATCAAGCTGGGGCAACTCAACGGGTGGCAGCAAATATCCACCTATTACTGCTCTGTCAAAATAACACAGCAGAAACTGCCAATTTTTGCTTATGGGAAATATAGGAGGATTAATTGATACTGACTGATCCTGGTTTTGGGGATGTTTGTTACTCTGTGGATTGTCGATGTCAAGGGACATCCATGCCCAGCGACTTACAGGGAACATTCCTCACTCCCCACCTTTAGGAACAACATCTCTAACAAAGAAATGCTTGATTACTGCCCTATATTATACCTATTTCATTTTTAAAGTTTTTCCTCAAATGATTATTTATAGCTCACATGCAAGAGTTGTTTGAACAAGCGCCTGAATTTTAATTACACAAGTTCAGAGTTCTATGCTGTATTTTTTTTTAATATTCAGAGATATATGATGCCGGTAGATTCAAAGACACAAACTAATCTGCACAGTTGGGGTGCTATGTGCCATCCAAAGATCATGAAATTAATGAGGTCAACTTTAAAGGGGCTAAATTTTCTTGAACTGGTTTGATTTGAGCAAAGGGACTCATTTTCATGTAGTCTTAAAACATTTTTATTAGAGCTATTTAATTTTATGACACTAGTCCAAAGAGTTTGCTAAAACTCAGGGGAAATCTGTATTTATCTCCCTCTCTCCCATTCTCTCTAGGCTGTCTCTCTGTCTCTTCTATTCTCCCTATTTTGAAATTTAGAATCTGATTTATGTACTTTACCTACAATCTCTTTTCCTCCTAGAACATTCAGATTTGAAGGATATTTAAAGATTTAGGGTGAGTTTCGAATCTTACAATCAGCATGAACACCAGTGTAAACTGTGTCCATCTCTACATGTTCATCAGTTCCCCAAACTTATTTACAAGCTCCTCTTATACCTCTCTCAATATTAAACAATAAGAATAAGCAACACTATTATTTCTGACTTAGGTATCATAAGATATGGGTTTTTAATTAATTTCCATGAATTGGAAGAGAAGGATGTTTCAATTCTCTTATTATTAGTCTTAAGCTTGTCCCCCATGGAACTCTAATGAAATGACTAATTAGAAAGTCTTTGGAATAGTATAAAGAAATATACATTTGTTACAAATATTTTTATTACTAGTACTAATAATGATAATTTTTAAAGTACAGCATCATAATAATGACCTCTTATTTGCCTCTGTCCCCTGTCATTATTCTACTGCTAAAATCAACACAAAGTGTGTTGTCACCTACTGTGATTCTGGGCACTAGGAAATAAAGTAGATGACATTTTCTACCCTGAGGGAACTTAAAATCTAATTGGCAGGCTACAAGACTCACACATACACACAAGCTTTTGAAAAAATCATAATGTAATATCTTGTATTGTGTGGTACAGACACTAAGTGTCATAGGAGGGAGAGAATATTTTTAGCTGAGTAATTGAGGAAAATTTCACAGAAGGCTGGCTTTGATGTCTGAGTATAATTTCATTAAGTATGGAGTAGTGTGTGCATATGTACTGCGGTTGTGGTGGGAGAGAGGGGACACTGGATTCCAGGAAGAGGAACAGTGGCATCAAAGGTACTACACTGTACAAACTACTCTAAAAGGACAATGAGGATAGAGCCTACATGTCCCAGGGAGTATTGAGCTATATCCAAGCTAAGAAATGTGGACGTTTATTTGGTAATTAACTAGAAGTGTTGAAAAATTTTTGAATGAGAGAATACCAGGCACAAAGCATGATTCTTAGATGTTAAATCTCATAGTATTATAAAGAATGGATTAGAGGAACAGGGTCCAAAGTTTGACTTGCAGTAGATTAAACACAAAGTGATTAGGACCTAGACCAGTATGGTAGCAACATAAATAGGAAGAAAAGGACCAGGAGAGATGTTTTATTTCAAAGGCACTTTATAATGGCTGGATATATAGTGTGAGGTTGAAGGAAAAAACAGAGATGTCATGACTTAAAGGTTAGATGCCAGAGAAAATGCTCTACCACTAATTTATTTTAATAAGTGGATTCTTTTAACAAATACTTATTCAGGGTACACTAGTTGCCATACACTGTGAAAGTCCATGGGAGTTCAGTGGAGCTTGCAATCTTCAGACAAAGATAGATAGATATGAAATAACCAATAAATAAATCTATTAGTTATATGTTTGTATAAATAAACAGTCTAAATATATGGACATATATACATATTATATATGTATATATTATACACATAATCTTACATATACATATACATCCACACGTTTGAGATGAAGATTGACATTAATCAAGTAACCAATATATTAATCATAATCAAATAACAAACATATAATTGTGAACTCTGACAGGGCATATAAAGGGAAATGGAGAAAGCTATGAGTATGGATCACAAGGATCCCTGGGTGAGCTGGGGTAGTCCAAGGAGGTTTCTCTGAGGAAGTGATGTTAACTAGGCAAATGATGGAAAGAGTATTCCTAAGAAATTGAACAATGAGCCCAGGTTTGGAAGGGGAAATTATAAGTTCATATCTGGACAAGTTGAGTTTGATGCTCCTTTGAGACATCCAATTAGAAATGTTAAATCAGAAGGTCGAAAATGTGGGTCTGACATTCAGAGGTACAGTCTAGGCTGCAGATCTAAATCCAGAAGTCCCTAGCAAACAGATGAGTCATAAATATGGATGAAAATCATTAGAAAGGATATTTACAGTAAGAGGCTTACAAGGCTTAGAGCAAGCCTGGAAATCTGCAATGTTCATAAGTGGAGTAGAGGAGGATGTGCTGGCCCAGGAGACTAAGAAGTTGACTGTTAGGAAAAAAAGATGAAGATGTGGTCTGAGAGAACTGAGAAAGGGGTTGTCTTTTCCTGGAAGCGGTTAACATGATTGAAAGTTGCTTACTGGACAAACAAGCTGAAGCCTAAAAAACATCTTTGGGATTTAATTATGTGAAAGGCATTGGTGGCCTTGATGAGAGTAGTTTAGGAAGAGGAGAAGGAATAAAAGCCAAACTACTGTTGGACAAAAAGTGAGTGGGAGGTGAGAAACCAGAGTGTTAATACAGGCAGCTCCATTTGAAACATTTGGCAGTTAAGACTTTAATAAAAACAACTTTTAGAAAGGAAGAATAAGCTTTTGATGCTCTTGTTCTTGTTAGTTTGATGTGTGTGTTGTTTGTTTTTAAGGAAACAATAAGCCAGTTTTAATTAACTTGAATTTGGGAGGATGGAGAAACTTAAAAGGACAAGTTTCAAGCATCTGCAGAGGAAAACTAGGGCTCAGAAGAGAGGACGGGGCTGGAGAAATGGATTAGGTCTTCATCTCCAGGATGAGAGTCATTGCTCTGGAAAGGCTTCAGTGAGAAGAGAAAAGCAGAGGGAAAAGCCAAGAAGGATACCACCAACAAAACAAAAAGATGACCTACAGAATGGGAGAAAATATTTGCAAATGATGTTACCAACAAGGGACTAATATCCAAAATATACAAACAGCTCAAACACCTTAATATCAAAAAACAAGCAACCCAATCAAAAAATGGGCAGAAGACTTAAAGAGAGATCTCTCTAAATAAGACAGATGGCCAGCAAGCACATGAAAAGATGCTCAACATCACTAATTGTTAGAGAAATGCAGATCAAAACTATAATGAGGTATCACCTCACACCAGTCTGAATGGCCATCATTAAAAAGTCTTCAAACGATAACTGCTGAAGAGAGTGTGGAGAAAAAGGAACCCTCCTACACTGCTGGTGGGAATGTAAATTGGTGCAGTCACTATTGAGGACAGTATGTAGGTTCCTTAAAAAACTAAAAATAGACTTACCATATGATCCAACAATCCCACTTCTGGGCATATATCCAGAGAAAAATGTAATTCAAAAAGACACATGCACCCCAATGTTCATAGCAGCACTATATACAATAGCCAAGACAAGGAAACAACCGAAATGTCCATCAGCAGATGACTGGATAAAGAAGATATATATACACTGGAATAATACTCAACCATAAAAAAGAATAAAATAATGCAATTTGCAGCAACATGGATGGACCTGGAGATCATAATTCTAAGTGAATAAGCCAGAAAGAGAAAGAAAAATACAGTATGATATCACTTATATGTGGAATCTTAGAAAAAGGACACAAACTTATCCACAAAATAGAAGCAATCTCATAGACATAGAGAACAAACTTATGGTTTGTTGAAACAAGAACAAAATGCTAAAATTTACGTAAGTTTCTTCAAGAAAGAAGTATTAGTTCCTAACTTGCTTATTTTAACAAAAATGGGAAAAAAAGTTTAAAAGGTTATAATCTCATATTTTTTAATTACAAATTTCAAATTTACACCAATATATTGACTTTTCTTCATGATGGATGAATAAATTGGTTTTAGACATTTCCCCAACCTCTTTCCTATACCTTTCATATTTTTTGTTCATTTTTCTCCATTGTCTACTTGATAGCATTTAAATTCTGCCCTTCAGCTATGAGTATTGGTCATGATTATATCTTAGCTGATTCAGAACTTACTTTTTTTTTTGACATGTTTCTGTGTTCTTCAAGTTCATCTTGATTCATCTTCTGTCTGGCAAGATCCAGCCAGTAGTTTTTCAAAAAAATTTCTCCATTCCCTAAGTTCTGCCATGCATACGGTAGTAGCCTGTCTGTTGCCTTTTACACTGAAAGGACAATTCTACTGGGTATAATATCTTGGGCCACAACATCTTTTTCTCAAAACTTTTAACAGCATATATATTGTCTTCTGGTCTTGTGTTCTCTTCTAAAAGTTTGAGAACAGTCTGATTTTTAATTTATTTTCTTCCAAGTTGTTTATATGATTATTTCTTTGATATTGAAATTCAGTAACTTCATCAAGTTTGCCATCAATAATTCTGTACTATCTTTTCCAAAGACACAAATTACCTTTTTGTGCTGTAAATAAAAGCCTCTCTATTTTCAGGGATTTTTTTCTTAATATACATTTGAAAGCTTTTTGCATCATGGTCTCTTCCTCAGGAACACTAAACATGCATGAGTTAGGTATCTTCTGCATTCTCTATTATCTTATTTATCACTATTTTTGTAACTTTGTTATTTTCCATTTAATTCTGTGTTTTCCCCCGTTATACCCATTATATCTTTGTGCCTTAAGTCACTTTTATTATATTTTATATTGCCTAATAATATAGCTTCACATCTATCGTGTTTTATCTGTTCCTTGCATTTCTTTTCTGAGGACTAACAGCTTGCTTAACTTTCTTCTATTATATAGATTCTCTTATTTGTGCCCATATATAATATATAATACATATATGTATAAAATAAATATATACATAAAATATAATATAATTTATATAAATTATATGTAATATGTAATATTATATTATTATATCATGTAATAATATATTTTTTTACCTCTTTGAGAATAGAAGTTATTTATTTAAATTCTTCTTGTCTGTTTTTAGGTAAGAATTCTTACGATACATGTTTTCTTTGCTACCATTTGCTTATGTCCATTTCCCCCTCCTTCTCATGGTTTACTTGTTGGTTTGTAAGTTTTACTCAAGTCTACCTGCTAAAAAATAATGTACAGGAGGACTGGGGAGAATGAGCAATATGATAGGTGAGTTCAAAGGCTAGACGGAAATTTGTGGTCTCAAAGACTCTGACACCAAATCAGTTATTTCCTTTGTCCCGAGCGCATGACTCCCCTCTGTGCCCAAGTAGTCACTGTGACTCACAGAAAACCCTGTCACGCCGTGTCCCTGCGCGGCTGCCTCCGCTCCCGGCTTCACCTCCGGCACTCCGCTTGGGAAGACCACTAGGCTGCGGTCAATAGTAATGGTGAGCGTCAGTTTAGTTTCCCCTTCAGTGCCACCTCCCCTGCCATTCTGTGCTATTAAACACATTCCGCAGGGAGGTTCAGTGCTCTTCTGCAGCCACTGTACCCCCTGGATCTTGTCATCTTGAATCAGAGAATCATCAGCTATGCCTTTCTGGATTGTAACATTTACTTTCGGGGGAAAAAAAATCGATATTCATCAATGTTCAAGAAGGCACATGTTGGCGCTCAGCATCCTGCCCTGTTTAGGCCCAGACTTTCTATCATTTGGTGGGTGTGTGAATAGCTTGTAGTTTGAAATTTTAGCCATTTCTTTGTTTCATTTTACCTAAAAGTTCTTTTTCTCTTTTTAAAAATTTCTAGTCATTTTGATGGATTTGAGAAAGAAAAAAGAATAGAATCGCCTCAAGCCTGCTATCTTAAACTGAAGTTCACATGCATTAATTTGAAAATGCTGGGACAATGTAGCTCTTTGGTAGTGATGCAAAGAGAGAGTATACTGTTGTGATTCCTCAAAGAATTTGAGGTTGAAAAAAACTGCAATTCCAGGAAAGTCTCCACTTTGAAACCAGAAACTTGATGGCGTATAGAGAAAAGTGAAGGGAAAGAGCGGCCTGGATGTAGAGGGAAAACATTATCCTGGCATCATTAAGAGTAAGAGAATTTCAGGTGGCTCATTTCTAACGTGATACCTGTGAACCTTTACAGTCATGTCCCCTTTCCTCTACTTGATTTTAAGTGCTCGTCCTAACACCACCTATTTCTTGTTACAAGGAGGGAAAAAAAGTTTCTGCCTGAAAGATTTTATCCTTTACAACCTATTTTCTCCCCCTACCTGACCCTGCGGTGAAGTCAAAATGACTAATTTGTGACATCACAATAACTTTTTTTCCTCTGGGAACAAACTGTGAAGTCATTAACGCAGGATGGTGACTTCACTGCAGGATCCAACAGAGCAGCTGGCTCGAGAGGGAAGAGGGAGCGTTCTTTCTCAAACACACATGTATCTTCAATAATAACCAGGGAAATTCAGAAAATTACTGTCAAAGTAAATTGCATTTTGTATAAATGCCACCTCCTTTCAAGTTTGCCCCAGCATGATCGTGTTTCTTTATAAAGTGGTGTTACCCTTTTCTCCTTAGAGACCTTTAACAAAATCTCCTTTTATATTTCATGTATCATTAAAATGACTTAAATGAGTAGGAACAGGGCATGCCTGACATTTATTTTTATTATTTACATAAATAGGTGTTCTTATTTTATATCTACTGCAGTTCTGAAAATATTTTTTCTCCTAAGTGGATTTAATGCTCATGTGAGTATAAAGCTCTGAACAGGTAATGCCTATTCAGCTGTCCGTTCACCAGGCCCAACGTGTGCGTTCTGATCCAAAAGAAATTCCCATGAGGTGATAATGACACTTCAGTAATTATTGCTCACATCCCTATTCGGCTCTATGAATGGTGAGGGTGAGAGGGAAGGTCTCTGCACTTGGGAGATAAGGTTAACGCGCATGACACATTAAACAATCCCACAAGGAAATAGGAATGGCGCCAAATAAGCAATACAGACCACACATGCCAAGAGTTCGGAGGAGAATGTCGGGACTGTGAAAGCCCTGGGAATGGGGAGGCTAGGCTCTGGGGTTGGACCACTCAAGCCTCAAATCTCAGCTCTGCCATTTAACTGCTATGCGACTTCACTTCTCGAAACCACCGTTTAGTTGTAAAATAGGAGAACATGATACCTACCTCACAGAGTGGTTGTGAAAGGGGAACAGTAACCTACGGAAAACACACACCAAAGTGCCTGGCAGGGTGAAAGAGTGAAAGTCTTCAATGAGTGGAAAATATATACATGCTGCAGTTTTCAGATGGGATTAAGGAAGGAAATCAGACTTTAGAATTTTAAGTAGAACAAGATTTAGAAGGCAGAAATAAGCAGTTTAACCTATCTGGAACTTGGGATTCACAGAAAAGAGTAAAGAAAAGTTTAAAAAAGTAGATTGGTGTCAAATTGTGAAAAATATTGAATTCAGGCTACATTTAGAGTGGCTTTTTTATTATTCATTCAACAAATTACTGAAAACCTCATATTTACCAGACAAGCACCTATAACTGAGGTTATAATAATACGTAAGATGAATAAAATCCCTATCTTCATGGAGCTCACACTGAGCTAAGGAAAGCTACTGATGGTTCTGAACAGTGACATAATGTGATACAATTTATATTTTAGAAATATTAATTAGATAATCATAATCAGAGAAATGAAAGCATGCAAGGACCAGACTTTTCTTCTGGAATGCTATTGCAAGGACTCAAAAATTATAGGAATAGATTCAGGATTAGATTAGAGGCAGTGAGAAGAGAAAGAAAGATCTGACAAAGACTGTGAAGAAAAAAATCGTAAGAAGTGGAAACTAACTGATTGTGACAATGTGGAAGTTCAGATGAGATCCTGTTTTTATTTTATACGCATTCAAATATTCAAGTGAAAATTCAACAGATAAATTCCATGGGAGGTTTGTGACTTTCTTTCTTTTCTGGTTTCTTAACAGTGATGATTGGAGATGTCAATGGATAAAATATTTGAAGAAGATGTGAAGAGATCAGAGAAAAGGCGGACAAAACTATCACATCCTTAGATCTTCTAGAGAAGAGAGAAAATAAAGCAGAATAGGAAACAGAAAGTACAAATTTCAAGACATAGTATTGTCTTAAATGCCAGAGGGAGAGTATTGTGATAAAGGAAGTGGTCAAATGTGTTAAATGTACCAAAATATGCAGAAAAATGAGGACAAAGAAAGGACTGTTGAATTTAACAATGAAGAGGTCATCTGAAGCCATTTTATTTCAATGAGCAATCTTACTGGGGTGATGAAATAAATCATTCGATGGCAGGAAATGGAGGCAATAAATAGACCCCATTCATTCAATAAGTTTGGCATTCAAAGATAAAAAGAAGTTAAAATGTCTCTGGTATCATGCAGGTGAGTTAGTCACTCCCTTTTTCCACTCCAGATGTTAACTGTAATTCCAAACAGCCATTTCAGAAGTGCCTGCTTTTGATTACAGGGAAAACTCAGTGAACAGGTGTAAATGGCTTGATGCAGATTCACCAACAAGGCATTTTGATGATGTCTGGTAATTGCATTATCTTTGTAGTCACAGCATGTGATCAATTTTTGAAATAGTACGCAAAATTCTGAAGCCCTAGGAGACAGGAACTCTGTTTCAGAGGAGTCAGAAGGAGAACTTCTGTCTGCCACGTGCTGAAATGCTTCCATCCGTACAGAATTTTACCAGAACATCTGCCCCATCATATGCAGATTTATGGATGAGCTCCTTTGTTACCAGACATCTTTCCTTCTTGAAGATGACAGAAACCTACAACTGTCAGTCACTAATACACGTAGTTTTCTCGCATTACAATCCAGTCTACAATGTGTTTTCCTTGTAAAATCCCAAGGGCTTCTTTTTAAAGATAGATATCTGCAGTCAGCTGCAGTGAAGCTGTCAAATATCCAAGCTGATTTGTCTGTCTCATGTCTGAATTAGCACACACAGTTCTGGGGCACTTATGTCTGCCAAGGTGAAGCCAGAGAAACATGCCACCCTTATCTCTTTCAACCCATATTATCACAATGCAGGCACAAGCATAGCACTTCTTCAAATTTGCATGTTTGGGTTAGATACTAGCTGTATCATCACCTCTTCAGAAAAACCCTTCATTCAGCCCTAATGATGGAGGATTGAAGATTCTAAGAGGTGATCCATCCATCACGTCTCTGAATACCCAGAGTCCCAGAAATTTTTTAACACATCAAGACTTATGCACAGTCTGGGTCTCATAGAGAGAGGAAAACTAACTTTTCCTTTTTTTTTTTTTAGAATTTTGTATTGTAACAAGAAACCTTAGAGTGCTTGTCTTTGCCCACCTTTATTTGTTCTTCTACTTGGTGGCCATAACAGAAAGATTCCTTCTATAAGTAACAAATTTCCCTCAAATTTTTTTACCACTTGGCCACAGATTCAACTTGGCTATACTAAAGGAAAAAGTCACTGCCCACAGTGGCTGGTGGTCTTAAGAAAAAAAAAAGAATAGAAATCATCACAAGTGCCCATATTGCCATGAATTTTTTAAGGGAAATCATTGTTAAGTGTGTATATGATATTTTTCAAATAAAATATTTCTTCCATGGTTCAAATTCAATCATGAAAAAAAAATACCCTGAAGACAATATATGAAAAAGAAAACTAAAACACGTCGTGAGACATGGTGACCCCTTCAAGGAGCTTACCATTTTAAGAAGAGGAAAACTTGCACACATGAGACAGCTAGGTAATGACAAAGCGATGAATAATGATAATTTGATGTTTTAATTGATTCCTTGTTTTGGGGGGAAAATGGAACACTTGAGTGTGTACAACAGAGTGGGAAGAAATGAGTTTTGAGCCCCATTTGAGGAGGTAATAGGCATGAACTTCTTAGGGATGTTTCAGATGTGGTAGGAGACAGATTCTTAAGAAAACGACCATGTATGATGATAATGACATAAATGCTATGTAGAACTGGATCCCTTTTGGACACAGGGGCACAAAAATAACTGCCTGTCAGGGAGAAACTCTGGATAGATAATCTGGAAGAGAGAGATTTAGAGCTGACTTGATAAAAACGCTTAAATATTTAAAGATAATTTAACAATTCAGAAGGCTTTTCAATGATTTCTTTCAACATCATTATTCCTCAGTCTTGACTGCACAGTGGAATCACTTGTGGAGATTTCAGTACTGTCAATGTCTCAGGTACAGATACTGATACTTCTTAAATGTTTCCCAGGTGTTCATTATGTGCAACCAAAGTGGATTACACTGTTTACTGCTGAACAAATGAGGCAGGTATAGGAAGTAGCACTTACCATACCCATTTAAATGTGAACAAGAAGGACAAAAAACTACATTGACCTAAAAGTTCAAATCAGGTTGCATAGCTATATTATGGCAGATCCTGACATGGGATCTACCTCAGTGCTCTTAGAAGTGGTTGATACTGCTTTCTAACATTAGAAACATCGTGAGTATCCCGACAAATTTTGAAAATGTTCTTTGAGGTGGATGAATCTATTCCATGTGGGCAGTGCTGAGCAAGGGGTGCCTGGGAACAGAAGCATCAGGTAGAAACCCCCTATAAACATTCCAAGTGTGTAGGGACACTACAGATGTACACAGGCATGGTTAACTCACAAGTGAGGACATACATGACCAGACAGCAATGTGACTTCATGGTAACATCTCCAAATTTGAAGCATTAAGGAAAAAAAACCTGGAAAACATACAGAGCTCACTATTACAGTGTATGTTTAAATCTTTAGACTTGTAATTCTTCTCATTAGTGGTCATCTTCAGCTTGGTGGTGATGACCATGCAAATCAAAGTTGAAAACACTACTGTAGGTCAATGAGTTGTAATTAAATTTGAATCATCTCTGCCTCATAATGAAAATGCAATACTTTCTGGTTGATTAGATACCTGGAAATGTCTGTTAGATAAAAATTCTGTCTCATAAATCATTAAGAAAAGAATGAGTCATACTTACACACATAAATACTGCTTAATCTCAACACATAACTATGCGTGCATTATTAACTAATAACATGTGTTGCTCATAAACTACTTTTAATGCCTGTTATCAAGTATAATAGTTGACCTTGACTAGATCCTTCTTTCATCAAGCTTCAAATGACATGCTCTGAATATAAGTGAATTTGTCAGATAAGGGGGCTATATTTGTGTATTTGCATAACTTAAATTTTTAAAAAACACAAAAATTTATGGTTTTACCAAGAAAATCTTTATTCTACCAGAATAAAGTCTCTGGTAGAGATTTTTAATGTTAAAGCCCCATTCTTGGTCAGAGATTTAATCCATTCAGCTCAGAATCTAGTCCCTGAAGGGAGTAACAAAGAATGTATTATGAAAGAGAACTGGTTGACCGCCATGTCATTCACTTGAAATCATCCATAGCTTCTTTTGGAAACCTTATGTATGATCTATGAGCTATGATTTAAAATCTAAGATCTGAAATACACAATTCTATTTGCTGGCATGCAGCTATTTTTATTATTATTTTGAACCTGTACTCTTCAGGGTAATGAGTTTCATTATTTCACCATAAGTTTGCTACCTGCTGTGTCAAGCAGTGCCTCCATTTATTTGAAATGTTTGAAATGTTTTGAGTGCTAACAGTTAATCACTTGATGTATAAGGACAGATATCCAACTGAAACACCCAAAGGAAAGCAAGTTCGGAAAACGATATTGTGCAAAACATGCAAAAAAAAAAAAGAGCTAAAAATTGCATCTGTCTAGAACCTTAAAGTAATTAGTTATTCTGAACAGCTGAGTTTTCCAAGAAACTAAAATGTACTCCTTTCAGCAAAAACAACAACAACAAAACCCCACCTTTTTAAGTAGTTGCAAACATGATAACTGCAGGAGCCATGCAGGTAGAGTCTGGGAGTATGGCTAAAGGAGATGGCAGCTCTTCAGCCCCACTTACTTCTTTGTTTGCTTTGCTTGTCTTTAATGCTAATAGTATTTGTTAAAGCATGAGGTTTACACAATAAAATGCACAGATCATAAGTACAGAGCTCAATACTGGCAAACATATATAACCATGACCACATTCAAGATAAATAATATTTCCATCAGCCCATAAATTTTCCTTTCCAGGCAACATTTCTGCCATTCCCCCACCTCCAAAGACAATCACTATTCTGATTTTTAGCATCATAAGCTAATTTTTTATCTTTGAACTACATTACATCTGGAGTCATAGGGGAGATACTTTTTATGCTTGGCTTTTTTCTCCATGTAATGCTTTTGAGATCTATCCATATTGTTATTCACTAGTAATTTGTTTTTATTTTTATGGTTGTTGAGTAGCTTTCCATTGCATTGGCTATATCACAGTTTGTTAATACATCCTGTTGATGGGCATTTGAGTTGTTTCCAGTTTGAAGCTATTATGGGTAAGTTGTCATGACTCTTCTTACATAAATCTTCCTGTGGACACATGCATTAAGAATGTGGGTTCAGTATCACCACACTTTCTAATTTTTCCAAGAAATTGAGAGACGCCAATTTCAAGTGAAAGTTTATGATTTTTAAATATTGGCAAGTAATTCAATTGTTTTAAATAAACTGATGGATCAAAACATTCACCAGCTGCAGGGCACCAGTTTGACATTTCTGATACATTACATACTTCCTTATCTTCTTAAGCAGAGTAACCTAAACAGATCCAATTATTTCTGGATGACTTAGACTACCAATTATTATGCCACATTATGACAATCTTGAATTTCATCAGAGTCTGTTGAGGCTTAAAAGATCCATCCCTATACAAAGGAGACTCCAAAGATCTAACTAAGATTTGTTATTTTACATCACTTTTGCTTTTTGTAATTTTTCTATCATGTTTGTTGTCATCAAGCCATTTGATAAATTCTCAATGATATAAATATGATTATTCTTCCCATTCCTAATGTAGTGCTTCCTAGTCTCCTTTGCAGGAATCCAGATAATGACTTTATCTTAAAAAAAAAAACTATATATGAAATAAGGACAAATAAACTTTGAGTGAAGGCCTGAAAGATACCTCTATGAGTAAAGAGTGAGAATTTGAGACAGATTTTTTTGACATCTCATTTTTTGCTTAGAGTGACCTGTTTATTTCCTGGTGCTGAGCCATCTATCAGAGAGAGGAGTTTGCCAGAGAGTCGGATTTTTAGGTAGTTCAAGTATTAATCTTAGATCACTGAGGGATTTCATCCAAGGACAAAGACCCAAATAGGGACTAACAGGTAGAAGTATAAGACATTCTTATAACGCAGATTTCTTCAGAAAAAACAAAAACATCTCCACCTGTGTGAGTCTTTCACTTCACAACAGAGTCATGTTTTATAGTATTTATTGTGAATATTTATAAAAGCTGATATGAACCATTGGTTCTCGAATTACTATTACATATTTTTTGGAAATGCAGAAAATAATCCCAATCCCTGGCTTAATTTTGAAACAGTAACAACAACAATAATTGAGTGTTTATGACATACTTGGCACCATCAAAGCATTTCACATGCATTGTTGCATCTGATCTTTAGGCTTCCAATGAGTATAGTTATTTTCAGACCTGTATACCAACTGAGGACACTACAGCCCAGACATGTTAGCAAGTGGACCAAGTCACCCAATTAATAGAAAATGGGAGCAGAAACTGAACCCAGAAAGTTTCCTTACACAGCCTATGATACTATCCACAATGTTACATGCTTCTGTGCCTACATCTTTTTCTCTTCTAGGTTGAAACTTTAAGAAAATAATTAATTTAATTAATGTCACATTTTTCAATTACTTTAACAACTTGCAATAAATCATTGTCATAGTTCCCTGCATTCTGCTATAAATTATCAGAAATCACTACTGAATGAGCAACATATTCTGAATAGGCTGTACTTTAACAAACCTCTTTATTAAAGGACAAAATTGTTAAGCCAAAGTGCTTGCCTACGTAATAGATGCCTTTGAGGTATTATAAAGAAAACCGTGAATGGTACATTCCATTTATTTCCACAGCCATATTGGCAACATACAAGTAGGCACTGACTATGCAAGTTAGTTTGACACACCACTTAGAAAATCAAGTGATTTGTATCCTAGGTACTTAAAAAGAACAATTAGCTTTCAATTAGAAAGAAAAGAATCTGTGCAATTGTACGTAGACACAGTACAAGCTGCATAGTGTTTCCTTGTGCTAAATAATTAATCACATATCTCTAAAAATGTTCCACTGTATTGATTTACTCGGAAGGCTTTTCCATGTTTGCTAGCTAGTTCACAAAGCCCTGCCACTCTGACAGTTATAATTAGGAATGAGTAGGATTTCTAAATTTGAAATATTATTTGCTTGACAATTAACTTTTAATATAAATGTGTGAGTGGGTTGGATATGTTCTTTAAAAAAAAAAAACCGCCCACAAGAACATAAAATATAGGACCTCTGAATGTAGACATTGCCCACACATAATCCCACTGAACATCACCCCTCTCGCACTTTCACTGGAATTGGAAAGGTCAGCCTGAGGGACGCTCCTTGTCTGGAAAGGCAGCCTCTGCTGATGGGCTTTCAACACGCATCTTAGACTCAACTAGGCCTTGACAGGATGCTTGTAGGGGAGCAGCAGGGTTCCTATTACTCATTCAGCTCTTCACTGGGTCACTGCAAAGTGCTCCACGTTGTGCTAGCTTGTTCGAATGCAGATATAAATAAAGCACACATTCACGTTTCCCTAATGACTTAGCAATCTCCTCTCCCCACTGGAATCATTGTTCTCCCCTAGATTGCTGAAAATACTAAAAAATTTCATTCTATTCCTCAAATTAAAATACAAACAATAGGGCAAGTGGACGCCTTTGGGTTCAGATATAAGTTTGAAGCACTCTTGTTTAATACAGCGCATATTAAAACTTGTCCTGCTATCTTGAAGCAATAAGCATGTTTCTTTGGTCGTATGTATAAAGCTTTCAAATTGTCGTTACTGGGTAAAAGATTGAGCAGGAATACAAGATTCTGGTAAATACTGTCATCGTGATTTAACAGAGAAGCATTTCCGTACAGATAAAATACTTAATGTTAGGTGGACATCAGGTTAGGAGTCCCAGAAACTTTCAAAAGCCAGAATTCATTTTCTGAAGACTTCTGTTTATTCCGATATGGACATGTATAGGAATACAGAAGGTGTGACAGTTTTCGCTCACTCATTATCCAAAGCAATTGCCACTAGCAGGAAGAGCCTTTGAGGTGGTTCCCTCTATGACAATATGTTTTGACTAAGCATTCAGTACTAGCAATAATTAAACAAATTTAAGCATGTCAAAAATGTGCAGATCCACCAGGAGTCCCTTTGGTGGTTTAAAGACACCCTATTGAGAGAAAACAAGGCCCTCTCTTCCTGCTTCAAACAGGGTCCTGTCAGATCCCCTCAGCAAAGACCCTGAGAATATTGTACGCGGGCAATATTGTAAGAACATTTTGGTACAGTTTCACCAGGAGATTAATAAGCTCTCTGTGGGGTTGCTCAAGTTTTTAAATGCACTGCATTTTTATGCAGAAAATGGATGATACTGTCCTCCTCCTTAAGGACAAAACAACAGAAGATGGGATGTGAATTAACACATAATAGTTTTATAACATCCAAAAGGAATAACTTCCTTAGAGAAGCAACTGATAATTATTGGAATGTATTACGGAAATGTATTTCTCCAGAGGTGGCAAACTCATGGCCTGGGGACTGAATCTGGCCATTTGGTACATTCCTCTTTGCTCATACTGTATGTTAAAATGTTGAGAGATGCCATGTAAAAACTCAGGCTTCCTACTTCTATCAAATGATCTGGCAACTCTGTGCACAGACAACTCTCTGACTGCAATCAGCTGGAGCTGAGCAGTGGTTGTCCCTCTAAATTGGACAGGCTCTCTCCAGTTTACCCAGATCCCCTCCATGTCTTACTGCCTGCTTCAGACAGTTGTTTGACCTGCTTATCCCTCATCGGTAGCTGTTTTTAACCTTTATTTCTTTCATCCACCCTAGTTAGTCATGATATACTGTATTCCTGTTTCCGAAATTTCAAAAATGTATTTATTCCCTGTACTCCTCAATCTTGACTAAAGGCAGAGGATGGAGGAGCAATGCCTTCAAAGTTCTCAGTCTCCAAAAAATTAGAAAATATGTAACTCAGGGCAAATAACCCTATACCGTTCAAAATCTCTGGAAAACCCTAGGTGTTAAAACGTTCAACTCAAGAGCATTCATTAAGTATCTTCTGAGAATAGTATGTGCATAAAAAAAAAAAGTTTTCTCCATTCTCACCCTCATGTTAAATGCGGGATGCAAATTACATAGGGTGAAATCTAAGAATGCTCAAGGTCAAACCGTCTCAAGTCTCATGTCACCTCTCAAATGTCGTTAGATAATGCCGTGTCTGAAAAAGCAAAGAAATGAAATACTTCCCACAAAGAATTTTTCCTAGGAACAGTCATAGCTCTGCACTAGGCAAAACCTCGATCATTCTGGTGTTCAAGTTCAGGAAGTCAAAAGGAACAGAAACCCAGCACTAAACCAAAGCTCCTTCTGGCACAGATGCGCCAGGTAGCAGAGTACCTAGCGTATCTGACACCAAGAGTGGGTCGTTCTTTAACACCCCTTGCTTGCTCTACAAGACAAAATTATACCAGCTACAGTCATGAAATGAAGCAAATCCCAATCACAGCCCAGAGAGGAATACAGACAAGGATTTTCTTTCACTGAATTTTGTATGTAAAATCATGTCAGTTAAAACAATTTACAAATTAAAATAAAATACTGTATGAAAAAAGTAACAGATTAATATTTTAAATTATACTAATTGTGTAATAGGTTGAAAAATTTATATTTGATGTCAGTCTGTAGCAAAAACAGGTAATATCATAGTGTCTATTAAGTAGATTTTAATCAAAACACCTGCTCACAACTTAACACTGATATAACATTTTCTTTTCTTCATTTATTTTTTAGTTTTAAAACAAATGGCTAATAATTTTATAAGAATATAGATTTCATTTTTAAACGCATTATTTAAATTCCATAAAATATTCCACAAATGAACTAAAATTTGCACTTTCCAAACAAAAATACTACATTTTACACTTTGCTTTCTCTTTCACTGTTTTGAATTTTTTAATGCAAATAAAAACTCCAAGTAGTCACATAGGATGACAGAACTAAAGCAGCTCAGGTTCTCTCTTTGTCCTAACAAATTAGGCACCTTATTGCCTGGACCTCCACAGCTCTCACTGCCCCTCACCAGCAGCAACATCCTACCTCTGTCCTGCCAGGAATGCATCAGCAAGGCTGCAAAAAGAATCAGAACAGCATTCCTGGTTAAGGTTTTGTTAAAAGTTAACTGAGGTATATTAAACATTTTAAGAGTTTGAGAAAAAATTCATTTGAATGGGGAAGCGCCAAAACAGAACTGGTTAGGAGCACTCCACCCACAGGAGCTGGGGAGAGATTTGGGTGAAAAAGAGGTGGAAACAAAGCAAGGAAATTACTTGATTGGCTGTCACTTAAGCATTTGCTTTATCTGGAAAAGCTCAGTGAGCTGTTTGCGATTGGTTGTCCTTAGATTTTGATTTCCTAACCTTCAGGCACGAACAGTGTTAGGTTTTGGTTTGCTTAGGTGGACTGTTATTTTACAGTCAATTATTCTATCAGCAAAATGAGTTTATTCAGCAATAGCAGATAATTGCATTTCATGATGAGTATGTTATAGCAAAAACCATAGGCAAGTCCAGAGAGACAAAGGCGAGGATCGCTCTTATAATGGAGAAGGGGAAGTTGGGAAGGGGTATAAAGAGTCCACTGGAGGAAACTGGTTCATCGGCTGAATTGTAACTGTCCCTCTTTGGCCGGGCTGTTGCCAGGCAAGGAGAAAACTTTCCTTCCTCCCGCTGGGATATTAAAGTGGTAACCTTCCTATTGGAGATGCCAGATACGTCCCTTCCGTTTGGGGGTATACAGATGGCAATAAATGGTAGGGCATCAGAGCTCCCCCTTCCAGCCTTTCCAACTCCAGTTTAAATGAGGCTTTCTTTGTTCATTTTCACAGCTGCTAAGGTATTAGAATCACATCAGTCTAATAGCCTCCTTTTTTATTTAACTTAACAGCTTTTAGATAATGATTAACTCAGCCTTCTTTGATCTCTTGCCTGATTTGGATTTTGGGAGAAGATGCAAAGTTGCACAATTTAGCCCTTCATTCAATCTAGGAGATTGAATGAACAGCAGGACTGAAAATAAAAGGGTAACCTCCTGTGTAATAGGGTGGAGACATTCGAGACACCATCCCAAAGCACCTCTATCTCGAGACGATCAAGCTGTGGTCAGGAATGGAAAGGTCTCTGAATCAACTCAGCTTTTGCAGTATTCATGGCATCTCATAAAACAGTGCTTTTCAAGCTTAATTTTGCATATGGATTATCTGGGGATTCCAATTCCATAGGTCCAGGGTGGGGCCTAGGGTTCACATTTCTAACAAACTCTCAGATAATGCTAATATTTCTGGTCCCTGGACACATGTTGAGAATCAGTTGGTCTAGAACAATCTCATCTAACCTCCTATCTTTTCCGTCATTCTTTCAGCCATTTCCAAGGAGCTTGGATAATGTACTCTCTTTGTCTGTTTGGACTTCTACAACTAAATACCATAAACTGGGTGGCTTATAAACAACGAAAAATTATTTCCCACACCTCTGGAGGCTGGAAGTCCAAAGTCAGGGTACCACCATGGTAGGAGTCTGGTGAAGACCCTCTCCCAGGTTGCAGTCTGCCAACTGCTTGCTGTGTCATCACATGGTGGGAGGAGCTAAGGAGCTCAGTGGGGGCTCTTTTATAAGAACACTAATCTCATTCAGGAGGTTTCCAATCTCATGATCTAAGCACCTTCCTATGTGATCTAAGGCCTCACCTGGTAATATCATTACACTGGGGCTTAGGATTCCAATATGTGAATTTTGAGGGGACACAACCATTCACACCATAACATATATAAAACTTAACAGCCACAGCTAAAAGAACAAAGAGAGAGAGAAAGAGAGGGAAGAAGAGGGGGAGAGAGAGAGAGCTCAATACTGGGTGGTGGGACAAGTATAAGTCTGAGAAACCATCCATGTAGCTTATAAATTGTTTAGATTGAACTTTCAAATATCACAATAGTTGATCAGTACATATGGTTACCGATATCTGGTAAAAATATTGTAATTTTAAATGGATTTTTTTGATTAAGGATAATTTGGTTTGATTTTTTGGTGATTTTCATTAATAAAAATAAATTATGCTAATGATTTCACCATCCAGTCTGTGTTATTGATTCTGAATTAATTTTAATAATCATCATGTGATTGTTAGTAAGTCATATTTGTGTAATTGCTAGCGTTAGATAACTCCAAATGCTATAAAAGTCTAAATTAATTTCTAGGTTATCAGTGTTTATATTTTAATAAAAACACTACTTTCATAAAATTTTGACATAGCACTTAAATGGATTCTTGGCACTCCTCTCAGTATATAGGTTAAAACAACTGACCAGTTCTAGATTTTTTGTGATAAATTCCATCTGGCTAATGCAATGGAGAGATTTTAAAGTCATTTCTTTGGTCCAGATTTCAGAATCAATCCTTTAGTATTCTTAGGTCTTCCTTCCCTGTGAGGTAACCAATTTAAGTGAAATAAAGTGATTTTTAATGGAATAGACTGTTCAAATGACCCTATTTCCTGAAGAGGGCATTTTCATGAATATTTATTTAATCTCTTTTACTTTTCTCAGGTTTTATTTTAAATTATGTTCACCAGTATAACCTCGGGAGTTAAAAAATCTATTTTTTCATGAAGGCATTGAATAATAAACATATACCTGTTGCATAAGTTTCTAAGAGACTTCTATAACTTGCTTTTAAAATATTCATCTAATGCCATCCAGCCACAAATAACAGATATACCTCCTCTTTCCATCAGATTTTTTATAAATAGGGTAAAAAAAAATAAGGCATATAGAACTGATATAACTGAAAGATAAAATGAAATAATTATATTATTTAGAAAGATATCAAAAATATGAAATATTGATATGTTCATGGTGAAGTGGGGAAATGTGCTTTTATACCAGATGCAAAACTTTATCTCTCTGAAACATTAAAAACACAAACAGTCTGCATAAAAATTCAAAGATTATTTATCCCATGGAGGGAGTTGGTTAAAGTTTTATACTAGCTTGGGCTAGAATAACTGATTTGTAAGTTTTCCCTACATCCACTTTAATCAGAATTATTAAAACCTTCATTTAAATTTGAATTTGTAAGAGTTTTGAATAATTGAAAATAATTGGTGAGTAAATCTGGTCCACAGTGATTCTCTTCCAAGAAGGTCATCATTATTTGAATTGAGAGGAAAAGAAATCCCCCCCCCAAGGGAATTCTGTTATGATTCCTCCAAGTCCCAGTAAAAAAGATAGAAAACACGAAGTCCTAGACTCACGAGTACTGGATTTTTTAAATTACCATTAGATACAAATGGCTCTGGCTAACGCCATCCTATCTTGCCCCTATGAAATCCCTTCTCCTGCATCCTACATTTAAAATCATAACTAGCTCACCTTCCACAGAACCAAGAATTAAAATGGTATTTAATAACAATCTTTGGGAAAACTTCACCTGAGAACTCTGAACCACTTTTAATTACCTTTAACCATCACATCGAACATTTTTAACATTGGAAACATTCTGAACTTTAAACAAACTTAAAAGGAAAAAGAAGACACTAATGAACTTACCTACAAAACAGAAACAGACTCACAGACATAGTAAACAAATATATGGTTACTGAGGGGAAAGGGTTGGGAAGGGATAAATTGGGAGTTCAAGATTTGCAAATATTAACTAATATATATAAAATAGAAAGAAAATTTCTTCTGTATAGCACAGGGAACCATATTCAATATCTTGTAGTAACCTATAATGGAAAAGAATATGGAGATGTATGTATATGTATGACTGAAACATGATACTATACATAAGAAATGGACACATTGTAACTTCAAAAAACATTAGCACACAGCCTGTACATAGTTTGGAGACTGCTAAGTTATTTAATTTCCCTTTTATCCAGTTTCTGTACCCTATATATAAATAGGATTTTGTGAAATGGCTAATGAATAGAGCCTAACAACATGAGTGGTATACAGACATCAGTCCATAAAGCAAAGAAGTTTCCTCTCTTCCTCTTTCTTTGTTCTCCCCAACAACCCGAATCCGTTAGATTTTTATCATTTATTATATTGTTCACCCGTCAATCTTAGATTTTAGAACCATAAAACCCAAATGTGAATTTTTGAGCTGGCACTGTATCTGTGAGTCACAAATGTGCTGCTACCTCATTGGCAAAAAAAAATAATACTAGTCCCTACTTCATGAGGCTGCTGTGGAAAATCAGACGGGGTGAAGTATGTGAAAGTGTTACCGCATGTCAAAGAGTGACAATTCTCATGAAAGCAAGCATCAAGTTAATTGTACGTCTTGGCTATTATGAATAATGCTACAATAAGCATGGGTGTGCCTACAGCTTGTCCAAATCCTGTTTTCATTTCCTTTGGATATACACCTGAAAGTGGAATTGTTGGATCATATGGTAGATCTGTTTTTCATTTTTTGAGGAAACTTCATATTGTTTTCCATAGTGGTTGGGCTAATTTACATTCCTAACAGCAGGGCAAAAGGGTGCCCTTTTCCACATCCTCACCAGCACTTATCTCTCATCTTGGTGATAGGTGTGAGGTGAAATCTCACTGTGGTTTTTATTTGCAACTCCCTGATAAGTAGTGATTTTGAGCATCTTTTCATGTGTCTGTTGGCCATTTTGATGTCCACTTTGATAAAATGTCCATTTAATTATTCTGTCCATTTTTTAATCAGATTGTTTTTCTTGTTATTGTGTCAGTTCTTCAGATATTTTGGATATATGGATATATATATACGCCCCAGATGTATATAACCCCTCATCCAACATATGATTTATAAAATTTTCTCCCATTCTTTTGGCCACCATTTCACTTTGTTAATATACAATGAACTATTATTCAGCCATGAGAAAGAAAGATTTTTCTGCCATTTGTGACAACCTGGATGGCCCTTGAGAACATTGTGCTAAGCTAGATAAGTCAGAGAAAGACATAAGACAGAGAAAGACAAGCACTGTATGATATTACTTATATGTGGAATCTAAAAATGTCAAACCTGTAAAAGAAATAAACAAACAAACAAACAAAAAAATGAGAGAATAAAATGGTGGTTACCAAGGGATTGGGGGTGGGGGGAAAATACTGATCATGGTTAAAGAGTATCAAGTAACAAATGTAACTAGCAAGTAACTACTTGTAACAAGTAATAAATAAACCACAGAGATCTAATGCACAATATAATGAACAGAGACAACACTATTTCACTATAATGATATAATGTGATAAATATTGCTCTAATGGCAATCATATAACAATATATAAATATATCACAGTAATACTCCATACATCTTAAATTTACAAAATGTAACATGTCAAATTTATGAAATAAAAAATAATTTAAAAACCAAACCAAAAAATGAGAGTTTAATTCTAAATTGAAAGGTGGATAACTTTTTTGTTTGTTTGTTTGTCTTGGGGGGAGGTAAGTAGGTTTATTTGTTTATTATTTATGTTTTAATGGAGGCACTGGGAGTTGAACCCAGGACCTTGCGCATGCTAAGGACATGCTCTAAAAGGTGGATAGCTTTTTAAGCCCCATGGAAACATTCAGTGGTATCAAAAAATTGAAAAAAATAAATAGAAAAAACTAGCCCTTAAGCAAATTTCTGTCTTCATCCATTTTTCTCTCCAGAAAACAAAATTCTGAGTAGAAAGGCAGCTCCCCATTATATAAAAAGCAGCGCAGTGCCAGATCCATTTCAATGCAAAATCTAGAATCAAATTGCTGTTTTACTTCACCTTGATTTTCTTTTTTCAGTTCTGTGGATAAAGGCCACAGGCAGTAAGTTTGGTTTTCCTCGGAATTTCTCATCAACCTTCATAAGGAACCAAAGCACAGCAAGGTCTGAGCTTATTTTGATCATAGGTGTAAGATCTCAAAGGAACTGACTTAACACGTCCTCGTGTGAAAAAGTCCCGAGGCTTTTAGGTGACTGTAAATTCAATATGATCTTACTCTGTGAAGCATCTGAAAATATGACTAATAATAGAATAACAATAATAATGATAATAGTTAATGTTTATAGAGCTCTTACAAGATGCCAGGCATTACTTAAAGAGCTTCCTATGCATTAACATATTTAATCCTCTTAATATTATCATTATCCTCATTTTCTAGGTAAGGAACTGACAGTAAGAGCTATCACTGACTGCAAGCTTATTTTGCAAAGTAACCTAGATGCTTTATACCTCTTATTTCAACCATCAAATCAAATTCTTAACATAATTATGTGGCCAAAATCCAAGAAAGAAAAGCCAAGAATAGAACTGTCATACACTAAAATTCAAAGCCTGTAAATGTTTTTCAACAGAGGTGGACAAGACTGTTCAGAGTGCCTGGGAAAATTTAGCAACGCTGGCCCCTAACCACTGAGTGTCAGTAGGGACCCTTTCCTAGATACTGTCACATTCAAAACATTTCTACTCACTTCTCAGTTCTCACTAGGGGACAATCATAGCCCTTTTTGAGAATAAAATTACAAGGAGAATGGCAAAATAGTTCCCTGGGTTTAGCCAGGAGTTGATTTTGGATATTTGTTCATTCATTCAGTAAAAAAAGGTTTACTGAGTATAGTCCGTTTATAAGGGAACAGACTAGATATCAGTATGTCAGCAAACACAAAAACACACACAAGCCACATCCTGTTTACAGTGTATAAAGGGAAGGAGAACGTAAATGCAAACAACCACTCAAAAGAAAGAAAGTGGTGTGAACCGTAAGGCACGAGCAAATTAAAATGTCCTTGAGGCTTGGAGAAGAGTGGTCATTGCTAGTGGGAGAAAGCCTCAGAAGGTTCCAAGGAAAAGGTAAGGTTTGGACCGAGGCTTTGAAGGGAGGATAGACTTGGAGAAATGAGGAGATTTCCAAGCAAAAGGCAACATGAGTCAAAATACAGATGTGCCAAAATGTAGGGCATTTTGAGGAACCGTAATCCCATTATGGCTGAAGTAGAGTGGTGTGTGGGGGTTGAGGGGAGAGTAAGAGGGGGAAAGGAAGAGAAAATGAGAAGGGAAATAAAGGAGGGTCGTGAGGGGCAGGCTAGCATAGTGAGGAAGAGTCCCTGAACATTCTGAATAGAAGAGAGCCATGACAGAAATTGTCATTTGGAAAGATTTATGTGGCAACTAGATGAGAATGGATTGAAGAGCTTGGAGGTAAAGAGACATAGGAAGAGAATCTTGCCTGTATCCACAAAAACAAAGAAACAGCAATAGAGAAGAGGGGTAGATTCAGGAAATATTGCAAGACAGGCTCAGTCACTGGACCACTGATCTGATGTGAGCAAGTATGTTTCATTCACGGTGAGGGTTTGAGCTTGGGTGAAGTCACAGGAGTTGTTTATTCAACCAGAAGTTATGGAATATGTTTGCCTACCTGGGCAAAGCATTGTGTTAGGAACTGGAGAGGCAGAGGTAAATGATTCCTAGCCTTGGGTTAGGAGAAAAGCATTCATGCCCAGGCCAGAAAATAATGGCAAGATGAGGAGTAGATTCCATGGGCAGAAATAGATGCAATTACAGAAACACTGAGTTTGAAGACCTGGTTGAAAATCCAGAAAATGTATCCAATAGGTAAGATTCGTCACAACCCAGTTCTATGATTTCCTTTGTGAAGTACTCTCCTGACTCATCCAACAAACCTTTTTTTTTTTTTTTGAGAGCCATCTATGTGCTTTTCACTGCACAAGTCTCAGAACGCAAATATCCAAGTGCCATTGACTCTGCTTGCTTCATCTCTCTCTGATATGCTCAACTCTCTTATGTCCCCAAATTACCCAATTCAGGTCTCCATCTCCTCTCAACTTAATTATTATATCAGTCTATCCTATCCCCTTACCTGCAGTTTTAACCCGCTATAAATCTGTCCTCTACACTGGACATAAATCTTTTTTTTAAAAACATAAATCTGATCGTGTCCCTCTTCTGCAAAATGCCTTTCAGTGGTTTGTCACAGCTTGGAGAATAAAGTCCAGATTGCTCAACATGATCCACCACTCCTGACTCCTGCTAACCCCTCCAGCATTCACTCTCAATGTGATGTTCTTCTCATGCTGGGCTTCAGCCCCACATTCAGTTCGTCAACAATGCCATCCTCTCCTTCACTGCCAGGTTTTCTAGGATATTCCTTCTCTATAAACTACCCTATTTCCCTCTTTGTCTGCCTGAACCCTTTTCATCTTTCAGTTATCAACCTATCTATCCTTATACTCCAAAGTACAGCTTTGATTTTCCCATAACGTGATAACATGCTATGTTCCTACAGTCATAGCTCTCTTCATACTACATTTTCATTTCCTTAATTAATTCTTCAGTGCTTGTAACTTACTAGACTGTAACTGTCATGAGGACGGGGGCTATTGTCTAAGTCACAGCTGTAGTACTTACATCTCACAGCACCTCAGACATAGCAAGTTAATTGATAAATATCTACTGAGTTAATGAAAGGGGCTTACATTCTGATACAACTGAATACTGCTTTTTCTACCAAAGAATGCTACCATATATGGAATTATCCTCATCTCAACATAATCACAATTATTCATTATGCATTTGTCTAATATACCATGAACTGCTTGAAGTCAAGGACTGCATTTTACAATCTCTCTATGCCCTGTACCTTCCAAGCTGATTTTAACATGCTAGGGGCTCAATCAATGTTTGCTAAGTGAAAAAGTGAACAAAAATCAGGGCTTTACACACACCACCTCATCTAATTTCCCCAGCAACCCTGTGTTATATTTATAGGTGAGTCACTTGATGTACTGCAAATTATCAGCAAAGGCTATTTTCTAAAGTTCTAGATAGATTTAACAAATTCACAATAGTTTGTATCATAAACTTCCCGAAGACATTCACTCCACTCAGTTTCTTTCCGTGTTATTCTGATCGACTAAAACATAATTCCCCCTGGACAGGGTATGCACCAACTTCCTAAGAACTACCTGGGGCACTGGTTGAACATACACATTTCAGGGCCTTCCCCAGAACTCTGGAATCAAAATCTTATGACTAGCAAAGTTTGAGAAGTACTGCAATAAAACAGTAAAAGAATTCTCACTCACACTGACCTGAAAGATTCATTTCCTGTAATGTAACAAAAATCCAAACTGTTGTCCTTGACAGAATTATAATCACATCTGTTCTCAGGAATCTCTATTTTAGGATCTAGGCATATTTCAATTACCAGTTAAAGAATAGAAACTCGAAAAAACAAAAAAGCTGCATTCCTTGAGCACTCCTTACATAAACATTGCTCTGTCTGTATTCTCTAAGGCAATCACATTTTTGACATTATTTAGTAATGCACTGCCCCCTTGCAGAAGCATAATTGATCCTTTGATAGGACACAAAGCTCTTGCTGGGAAGAGGATGTTTTTACTGTCTAAGTACATCCATATTTAGAAAAATGCAGCTGATGAGTCAAGTGCTTCCCAGATTAATAGGTCACCAAAAAATGAGAAAACTTAGCTTATTTAGAGTTCTCTTAAGAGAGACCTTTAGATTTTTATTTTAAAGTCCATCCTTTAAAATGTATTCAGTGCTACTGAATGACCAAACTGTCATGTTCTTATGATTGTATATTTCTATAACTAAATGTAATTATGGAACAGGGTGGCAAGTTCATTCATCTATCAATAATAGAAGCTTTACCATATAAGAATACACCATTTTGTTCTCTGTTCATTTGGATAGGTTATAAGGGAACCACCTCTTGGTGGTCGGAAATTCATAGCTCACAAAGGTTTGCCCGTTTTATGAACTGTGAGCCTGAGAATGCCATTTTGTCATTCAGTTTTCACATCGACTGCATTAGTGAAGGTTCTTATGACTGTAAGCAATAGAGAAACTCTGGCTTACTTCACCAAGAAGAGAATTTACTAAAAGAATCGTATCTCATAGATTTCAAAGAAGAGTTTGGTTTGGCTTTGTTTTGTTTTAAAAGCAGGCCTCTTAAAGGTAAAGGACTCAGCAACCAGTCATGAAATTTCAGAAGCAGCTCATGCTGTCATCAGTGTGCCTCAAAAACCCACTGAATTTTATTGTCCCTAAGTTCAAAAATTTAAATTCGAGAGAAGCAGAGAACTTTATAGACCTATTCCTCTTCCAGCATGATTGCACTGAAATTAAACATTTCTGTTCAACAAGAATACTACATAGAAAGTAAAGAAAAAGATGACAAAATGGGAAAACATATTTGTAATGTCCAAAACTGACAAGGTATTTTTAAGCAGAATACACCAGGAATTCCTGAAAATTAGCTAGGGAAAAAAAAAAAAGTAACTCCAAAAGAAAAATGGATACAAGTAACAGAGAAGAGAAAAATCCAAACATCCATGAAGTATATGAAGAGATGCTACAACATTCTAGTAAGCAAACATATAAATTAAAGCCACAAGGAGTCAATCTAAACCTTAGTAGGAACTAATGCTCAGCAAAAATTAGAAAGGTGGCAATGCCAAGTGTTGGCAGTTAATGCAGGCCTGTTGGAACCTTCAGGCACTATTGTGGGGAGTGTGAACTAGAGCAGCTATTCCTGAGAACAATCTGGCTCTACCGTGTCAAAATAGTATGTGGACAACTTCTCCTTTCCAATTCTATTTTGGATACATACCCCAAAGGAGTTTGCACAGAAGTCCCAGAGAGGCCCTGCACAAGGATACTCCCTGCAGGTTACTTGTGAAGGCAAACTTGTGTGCGCATTCCTGGAAGAGCATTAGGTAAAATGTTTTGAAGGCACACGATGGAGTTCAATGCGCAGTTAAAAGCAACGACTTAGATATGATCATAACAATATAGACGGATTTAAGGGCATCACCCAGAGTGAAAAGAAGGCTGAACAAAATGTATTACATAATGGCAATTATGCAAATTATATACAAGAAGACGACAATACACATTTTGCAAGAGTACTTGCAAGCAAAAAGACACATGTTGACTAATTTGAAATTTGAAATTTTTCCTAGGGCAGAGAATGGGAGGAAGATGGGAGTTGGGAATGGAGATACAATGGAAAAATTAAATAAATTCAACAAGGGAGAGGACTTCTATGGACCAAAGATCATAATGTACCTAAAACAGGTAGTTAACAATACTACTTACCACATAGCTAAGTAATTATATACATTTTATTCATGTAAGTATGAAAAAAAAATAGAAGTCCATGCAAATGCATTATCTTGATTATCTGAAGATGAATCTAGGTTGAGGAGCAAGGAAGCTGAATACGAACAGAGCTTAAGTAAGTAGTTATTCTCAGCTTTTGAAAGATTTTGTGATCCACCATTCCTTTTACTATTCCAATGGATTTTACAATGTTCTTTTATTACCATGATTTCCTAAACCCCACAGTACCTAATTTTAATTGTATAGCTATGTACACATTTTCTACAGCCTTATCTTTCCTTTCATTCTTACTGACATTTACATCTATGTCATGACACTTTCAACTTTCAACCTCAGTCTGTGCTTCCTCCATCCATCAGCCAACAGCTTCTCCACCCTGCACCATTCGTGTATGAGCTTGACCATGTCTTTGACCTCTCTGTCACATGTTTTTTTTTTCTTTATAGGCCTCTAATAACTTCTTTGCCATGTGCTCTCCCCTCTTCTCCCATTCACTAAACCTGCTTCTCCCTACTGCCTCTGAGATGCTAATAATTCAAGCACAGATTGTCAAGAAACTTGATTACAATTGATCCCTTGATACCAGTCATCTAATTCTTTAACATCTAAAATCTCACCACTTTCCTCCTCGCAGATGGCCTCACTTCAGACTTTGTTAAGGCTTCTGAGCTCCCTAACTATCCTGCACCTCAGTTCTTCAAATGCTGACCATTATCCATATCTACTCATCCTTTTTTTCACCTTCAAAAGAACGAAAGACTTTTATTTTATCTAACACCTTCACCACAGCTATAAATTCCAACTCTCTTCAGGTCCTGAGAAACTTTACTTCCATATTTATCTCATCTTTCTTAGTAGCTCCACTTTCTCCCTGTTCACTGGATCCTTTCTCTTTCCTGAAGGCTTACCTAAGTCTTCTCTCACCTGAAGTTCAGCTTTGCACTGAAATCATCCCTTCCATCCTAAACTTCTCTCCCTGATCCTATAGAGGCATTTAGCTTGCAATGTGGCTTAAATTTTTTATTTTGAATATCTGTTTCACTCTACCTGTACGCCTCTCTCCCCTACACACACATGAGGACACATACAGCTGATTTATTGGGATACAAACTTTTGTTACAAAGTTAGGAACAATTTTGTTCACTCTATGGATATATCCTTTCAGTCTCAAAGACCTAGAAATATGAATTATTTACAACTCTTGCCTGGATAATTTCCAGTGCTTCCTAAATGAATTGTCTGTCTCTGTTTCTCCCTACTCTTTCTTTCTACAACATAAATATCTGTATTTCTCTATTGCTATAAAACAAAGTTCATCTATCTAGCATGGCATGCAGTCCTTTAGGGCAGCATATAATCTTTCAAAAATGTGCCCCTAAATCTTCCTTCCAGTTTCATCTTCTACCAGAACTCTTCTTTCCAATGTGTTCCATGTTCTAGTTATATCAAACTATTTGGGTTTTTTTTTCTAAAAGCAACCTACCACTTTTTAGTTTTATTCTCATGTTTTCTACATTCTGGTCCATCTACCTGGACTATCCTTTCTCATCTCTACATGATAAACTCCTATTCAGCCTCTAAGACCCCACTCTACATTACCTCTCTTGGGATTTTCATAGGTATTAAGGTAAATAGTCATGTTCTTGTCCTTTCTGTTCCATGGCCTTCTGTTAGCACCCTGTGGTTCTTCTAGTATAACACTCAGCACACTTTACAGTAATTACCTAAAAGTTATTTGCCTTAACCAACATAGCGCAAGCAGAGACAGTCTGTGTCATTAACCATGGTATGACCAGCACCCCAGTAACTGTCTATTATATAACATATAGTCTATAAAGACTGAATGGATGGATAGAAGGAATAAATGAATTAGTTGTAGTCATCTATATATATCGCTCACTTCATCCACTGTCCACAGAATTGTTACAGAACAGTAGTTAGTGCTTAGTTGGCTGCGTTGATAAATTGACAGGTAAAGGAATGAATAAAACCTTCCACTTCCTTTGTCTAGGCTCTATCAAGTCACCCCACCCTTCCACTCAAATTTGTCATTAGTCACTAAAATTGATAAAAGCCTGACCTCTCTTAGCTTTATGGGCCCCCAACACATTCAAAAATCTATTAAATATGATTTATAATATATTTATAAATCTATTTTAAAGATAGATTACTTTTTATTGTTATTATATCATGGCATAGAAATAAGTTAATAATGATCTTTGGCTGATGAACATTACCATCATTGGTCATTAATGCCTTTTTAAAGTTTGTTTATTTGCTTATTTACTGAATGGAATTCTATGAACCTATGAAACCACCTATGAATAGAATATCACCAACGGCTTGTATCTATCTCTGTATTATTTCTTATTACACATCGCCCCTCCCCCACTGTGCCAGACTAACCTTTATACTGAATTTTGTTTTTATCATTCCCTTGTTGGTTTTAGCATTCCCTTGTTGATTCCCCTTTATTGAATAGAGACATATACTTTGCTTTTGAACTGTGTAAAAAGTATGTCGTACTGTACATATCCTTCTGGGAATTCCTTTATTCCCTGAGCACTATACTATGAAGAATCAGCCACTTTCTGTTTCTCCTGTAGTTGTAATTTCTTCTGGAATGGTTAAAAGCCATCGTTCTGTAGTTGTATTATCAGTTACAGAAGAGAAACACCTCTTCCCTGAGAAGTCTGAGTCCTCTTAGACATGGGATTTCTGAACTCTTACATAGTGATAAAAACAAGTGCATTTTTAGATTGAGCCTTACAAAAGGTATTTCTAAACTCTGAGCACACTGTCCATTGATTTATCTTTTTTTTAATAAGGCATAAAATTTTAAGCATATGGGTCTGTAGCTAACTACCCAAATACATCTGGGATTGCTCTATGGCTCACTAACAAGAACACAATCTCTTCATGTCTAATTTGTTCATTTAAGAAACATTTATTTAGCCTGTATACTGTGCCCTTGGCACTGATTAGTGTCCCAGGAACTCCTTTTGTTTGGTCATTTTCCTGATTTTTATAAACCAATCACAGAAAAGATAAACTCTTCTTATCAGGAACCCATGTGCAGTACTTGGTATATAATTTTTACCAGCAGGGGGAAAAAAATGATTTTAGCATGAGACAAAAGCAGGGGAAGTAGCAGCAAGCCTTGATAGAGGCAGCGAGGTTGATTCCAAACAGGTAGAAGGCAGCAGAGTGAAACAGACTTTAGTACCTGGTACTGCCCTTTTTTGTCTGGGTATTTTTGAGCAAGTTACGCAACCTCTCCGCACCTCCCTTTGTTCATCTGTATAAGGAGGCTAACAACAGCACCGACTTCACGGGATTGTTATGAAGACGAAATAATTTAATATTTATACAGTTCTTAGAAAAATGTGCCATTATAATTAGTATAGGCTTTTTAAAGTATTTGATAAGTAAATAAATGACTTTACTGATATTTCACTTTTGCTTACTTCTAACTTTAGCTGCATTTTGATTCCCTCTATAAAAAGATAAAACAGCAGTCTGCTGAGATTCTGTCTGTGAGAATCATCTCTGTTGGAAACCATGGTATCTTATACAACATGGCAACTCTGATATAAGACCATGTTCTTGATAATCATGGGTTGGAATTTCATTTCCCATATATGCAAATTTGAGGTGAAGACGTTATGTTGACCTAATTCATTCATGCAATTAGGCAATGAATGTTTATTGAGCTCTTCATGCAAAGAATTGTGCTAGGGCTTAAGCAAATGTAGAGATAAATGAGACATGAGACTTGACTTTGAACTGCTTACAATCTAGTGGCAGAGATGACATGTAGATGTCCTAAGAGAAGTGAAGGCAAATGGATAGGAGAGTTCAGAAAAGGGAGATATTTTACTCAGATAGAGGTACTTAGAATTTCTAAGGAGGATGCAATTCGGGTAGACCCTGAAGGATGAGTAGAACATGCAAAGCAGAAGAGCACTCCAGGATGGTAAAGCCCCGAGTCGCGCAGTTGGCCAGCAAGTTAGTCAAGCATGACTTTAGTATAGTCAGTAAGACTAAATGAGGCTTCAAGTTATTAGATTATAATAACCTACCATTATTAAGCATATATATTACATCCTGAATACATTGTTGTATTTAATCCTTTCAATAACCCTGTGAATAGATACTAATATTATCCCATTTTATAGATGAAGACACAGAAGATCATGGAGGTTAAGAAGCATCAAAATTTCTCACACTAGCAAGTAAGAGATCTGGGTTTTGAATCGGGTCAGCCAAAGACTAAAGTCTGATCTGAAACCAATAAACACATTCTCTAGAATTAATTTTGAACTAAGTTATTTCATTTTTCATTTCAATTTTTCATTTGTGTGACAAAGCCCAAGGCAGGAAAGATTTGTAAGCGTTAAAATCCTTGCTATGCAAAGAGATGCCATGTGGAAAAAGGTGCAAGACCCACATAAAAGGCATGTGTATCTGAGATGCTTTTGTTGCCATGATCTCCTTGCAGAGTCAGATGGAGGTTGATATGCAGGATATTCCTATAAAAGGACTGTTCTTGGCTTCAACAACTGTGGAAGAGAAAAGAAGGAAGCACAGCTGGGTAGAAGAAATTGTTCTGTAATGAAGTCTCAGCAAAGTCCTCGGCCCGCTTCTCGGGGGCTCTGCTGCTGAGATGGCCTTTTTAGAGTTATCCCTAGTTGAGTTGAGAGGCCACAAACTTTTGTACCGGCTTGTTCAGCTGTAATTGGATAAAACCCACTCCCAGAAGAGAGCATAATCTTTGGCAAGACAAAATTCTTCAGCCTGCGTATCCTCAAAGGTGGCTGATGGTTGTGGGGGGAGGGGGCTGTCTGATAGCAGCCCTCCCTGGGAATAAGTCCTTCGTTTCTGAAGAAGGACCACCTTCTGCCACAGGTAACAGATTAATCCCAAGTCTGCGAGATTTTCGTTCAAGAGAAGTTAATGTCACTCTCACATAAAGTCCAGTGGGTATTGGGTGTTAGGTGTTGCTCTGTCTATGTCACCATTTAGGAAGCCAGGGTCACTCTGCATGTGACCTCTCTCACCTTTAAGGCTTCAGCACCCTCTTCATTCAACCAGCAGAAGGAAAAAGAGAGAGGCGAGGATCACATAGATTTCCATAAGCCAAGGCTAGAAGTGACATCTCTTTGTCTTGTCTACATTCCAGAGGGCAGAATTCAGTCACTGGACCATATGTACCCAAGGGAAACTAGGAAACAGAGTCAGTCTATGGACTCAGGATGAAAGAGAAAGATGTTCTAAAACAACTAGTCGGTCTTCACCAAAAGAACTTTCTTAATATTACTAATTTTTCTGTTTATCGTACTAAGCAATGTGCTTTGCAGACCTTCAGCACGAACTCAGCATGCGTGGAATTCCATAGCTGTGACTGCCATCTCTGAGACCAGGCAGGCCTGAGAGCCAACCTAGACTAAGAGAGAATTTAGAAAATGTGCAAGTACATGATAACAGGGTCAAAATGATTGACCAAAGGTGTACCTTCGTTGTAAGTGTTTATCTCAAGTCACTGTTTTTCTTCCCCCAATTTCTCTCTCCAAAAGATAATTCTTTAAAACATTTGGCCTATTTACAGTAATATTCTATTGCAAAGATAATCATATTTTTCTTCTTTTGGTTAGACACTTTGGAATTTAAGGCCAGGAGTCTAGAGGAAAACACCAGCATTGCTTGCTGCTGGAAACTACAGTATAGACTACTGAGAATTCTTCAGTGAATAAAGGGCAAGTAGGAGCTTTCATGGCAAAAAACATAGTATGTACCACAATTTTACATCTATAAAATTCTGAGTATTTAATAAATATTGATCCTAAAGCAATAGGAAAAGGAATGCATTACTTACTTTGGGGATTTATCTCTGGCTCAGACGGGCTGGCACACAATAATACACCACGCTTGTGTGCGTATTTTTTGAGCTGTACTATAGAGCCACTTCTCTCCCTCACTCACATTACTATGTTTCTAAAATAACATTCCGACACTTCTTATTCTCCATTTGTATCATTCCAGCACTTTCCTCTTCCAACTGCAGCATGAAATGCGTATTAACAAGTGTAAAACATCCAGGGATTGTTTCGTATGTGGGGACCAGCACTGCGCTAAAAGCAACTTGGAAAAATTCAAATTTGTTGTTGTGTGTCCTGCCTGAATAAGCTTTAAGGTTAAACTCAGGTCTGTCTGCTGCTACCCTCCAAACCCCGTGGATAGGAATAGATCATTTTACCTTTACACTTTTCAGTTATTTTCATCTGCAGAATGGGGGTAAGGATAATGTGATATTTGATTTATAATGAGAAATACATATATCAGGTCTTTGTCCCTGTTTCTGGCACAGAGCTCCTAAAACCATCAGAATTTCCTAAGTGATGAGAGATATAAAGGTGTCTTTTGTTATGTTAAAAAGGGGACTTTTGGAAAGCACCTAAGGATGGGACTTGGTTGTCAGGGGACCCAACCTTGGGATTAAAGGGTTGGAACTTTCAGTCCCTGACTCGCTCCTCCACCACCTCTGTCGAAGGGAGGAGTTAGAGGCTGAATGAAATGCCAGTGGCTAGTGCCAAAATCAATCAGGCAATGTCTGGATAATCGTGACAATTAAAAATCCTCACAAAAATCTTTCCAAATAAGAGTATTATCCCCATTTTGCTGATGAAAATAAATAAGAGGCTTATGTATCTTGCTCACACACAACTAGTAAACAAACCCTGGGCTAACTTCGAAGTATGTGGTCTTGAAGAGTCATTTCAAAGGACAGTTTTTTTCCTCAGAACATATTACTAGTGTTGTATTTTATAATGTAATAGACATAATGTGTGACAGTTAACGCAGTGTCAGTGAGGTATTCACAGACAATAGGAAGACAAGTGTTATATGGTTCTAAATCATTCTTTTCTTGTCCACATTTTTTAAAATATTTTTTTTCTTTAATAGTTTCCCTCAAGTCTCAGAACGCAGGGCATCACTTATCATTCCTCCTTTCCAGAAATAGATGCAGAAGTTCTACTAGCCAAATAAGAAATAAAGTTCTAACTTATCAAACTGCGTTGTATAAACTGTATTGACCAACTATGGTGTATAATGAGGCTTTTAGGCTCGAGGCCAAGCGAGCAGCTGACACTCAGAGGGAATTGCAGGGAAGATTCCACTGAGATGTGCTTCCTCCGAGACAACCCAGGGAGATCGCCACGCCTGGGCTTAGGTCGTGAAAGGGAGCTGTGGCACAGTGATTCCTCCCACGAGTTAACTTTATTCCAGGGAAATTATTAAACCAAGAGGAATCAGATAAATCACTCCTCTCCCCTATGAAAAGGAGAAAGTCGGGGACAAAGAGGGAGACTGAAGGTTCTGGTTTCAGTCTCCTCCTGTCTGGGCACAGGGATCAGAAAAGGAAATGAGAAATCTCCTCCTCACCCCAGCCCACGTAGCCTGTAATCCGAACATACAATCACTTTAACAATTCAGATCCCAGTCTAGGTGTCACCTGCTCTGGGAGGCCTTTCCTGAACACAAATCTAAACCAGCTCTCACTCCAAATTACTCTTACTTTGGCCCCATTTTATTCCTTTCATAGCATGTATTACTAACTAAGATTATTTTGTTCATGTATTTCTCACCCTGCCTTTCTGTCCAAATTTTGCCATTAAAACCTCCATAGAGTAGGGATTTTTCTTCGGGGACTTCAATGATGTCTGGCACCTAATGAGTACTGAATAATTAATTTTTAAATGAAAAATGTGCTCTTCGTCATATGCATACACATTTGATCTCATCACTGACACTGCTTGAGAACCAAGTCTCACACTTCTTTTAATGTACTCATGGACTTTGCCACTTGGTGAGAATTTAATAAACATTTGCTTTTGTTGACATATTTGTACAAAATCTCCAATGACTTTTTGGATGGACTCACAGTCTTTCTCCATTACTGAACACTTTCCTTAATAAGAGAACTGCCTGATAATTTTCACTCAGACTGACAAGTCTGCAGTTAAATCATAAATTACTGGAAATGAATGGATTTCCCCAGGCCACACAAGTCTTCTGGGAAGATGGACATTAAAGAGCTTTTCTTAAGAGAATAAACAGCATTTCATGACTCATTCTCACCTGTTGTTATGAGATCTTATCCCTACGAAATATCTCCCCCGACATACAAAGTGATTTTCTTCCTGATAGAATCTAGATTTGTTTTAAATTAATAAACCTTAGTTTTTAGATTCACAGGAAAACTGGGCAGAAAGCACAGGGAATTTCCATATATTCTCTACCCCATCCTCCTGTACAGTTTTCTGCATCATTAACATCTTGCACTGGAGTGCTGCATTTGTTACAACTGATAAATCCATATTGATAGCAGAATTGTTAATAAAAACCCATAGTTTACATTAATGTTCATTCACTAAGGTTGCATAGTTCTATGGGTTTCAACAAATGCATAGAATCCTATGCCCACAATTCACAGTTTCATACAGAGCAGTCTCACTGCTGTAAAAATCCCCTGTGCTCTTCCTATTCATCCCTCCCTCTTAGACAGAATACAGTTTTAAGTAACGTTTGTTCATAAAAACCTATTGTCAGCTGCCATGTGATGGCTTCTTTTTCCTTCCTGTTTCATCTTCCCTCCAGCAGGTCTGTGGTCACAGGCTGCCTCATACCACAGACATCCAGCGCCAGCCTGGGCACCCCAGAGCACAACAAAGCCTCCGAAATCTTTGGGATCTAAAAGCCACCTTGCATTCCATGCCTGTCCTTGCCTTGTGCTGTATTTTTGTCACATGTGGACAAAAGTGGTCCTCTTATCCCCCAACATCTTGAAGACTCTTCAGTGAAATTACTTTTCAGGTATCATTTGCTACTCTTTCTGTCCCTGGTATTGAAAGACAAGCCCCATGGGGGAACTGAGCCCAGCGACCACTCTAAAGACCTCGACACACTCAACAGCAATGAGCTTTGGGGCTACAAGTCCGTGCTCAGCAAAAGTTGTCTACCGCGGGCCAGGCAGTAATATTCCAGGCTTTGTGAGCCTCCCATGGCTGCCGTCAGACATTCTTTGTTTTTGCTTCGGTGTGTTTTTCTACAACCATTTAGAAATGTTCTTAGTTTGAGGCCTCAGAAGCACATGCCACAAGCCAGACTTGGCCTGTAGTTTGCCAAACTGCTCTACAGTCAGACCACCTGTCTGGTCTGATTACGGTTTGACTCTTTCTCTGCCACTTACTTAATATTTAACAGACACATTTGATCTCCCTAAGTTTCCTCATTTCTAAAAGAGGAGTAATTGTTTCTACCTTAATAGGATAGACTGAAGATTAAGGAAGATATGCTTATAAAGTTCCTAGCACTGTGCCTGGCACTTGTAAAATGCTAACTATCCTTATTACTATTTCTCAGGACACATCCTCCCTGACAGCTCAGTCTTTATTATTGACCAAGACCGTCTAATTCCATCTGCCTTTAGGATAAATTTTCTTCTAGTACTTTCCTTGTTCCTATAGGTAAACTGAATCTATATGTGCCTTCTCATCCACCTGCCAGATATGCCCAGCTGTGTTTAGTTCCCTGAGTGTGATTAGATATAGGGTAAGAAGCCTCCTACAAAAATGAAAGTAGGTAGTAATAGATAAGGCGGATACCATCAATTAATACACGTGCTGCAAACTATCCCATAATTCACAGACTAATTCAATTCTGAAGCCTCCGACCATATCTGAATGAGCCAATTAGAGTCAATATCCAGGTAAGTTATAGCTAAATCTCATGACATATTCTCTTGCTGAATTTGGATACACTCCATCAATTTCTGGAGAGGAAAAGACATTTTTTTTCTTGGCACGAACTGCACTTTTTCAATTCAACAAATATTTATTGGACATCTATTTCATGAGAAGCACTGAGCCAGGCATTATAGGGGAAACAAAGATGAACAAGACACAGATCCTACCTGTAAGGAAGAAGAGAAAGAGAAGGTGGGTGCACAGACAGGCATGATAACAAAAGTGTTTGTAGAAAAAGAACAGAAATGAGGTTTAAGAAAACACAGTCAGGAGGTTGCATTGCTCCTCTGAGCAGTCAGAAATGGCTCCAAGTTGCTTTTTGGCTGCATCTTAAAAGATGGATAGGATTTCAACAGGATGAAACTAAATAACAGGAAGAATGATTTGTGTTAGAGAAACAACAAGCCATACAGCTGACGAAACACGGGGGTGGTGACGGAGAGCAGTGAGTGTGGAGGCTAGAATTAGAACAACCTGAAAAGGCATGAGTTCATCTAGACTTGACCCCTGGCGTCACACCAGAGGAAACTGCATCTCAGAGATTAAGCGTCTTTCCCAGGTCGCACCACTAATGGCTGAGCCGAGGTGCCCCTCAGCAACCCAGCTTCCCAGGCTGGCTCACTTTCCATTACCTAACAGTTGAGAACACATAATGGATGAAATTGAATATTGCACTCTGGTTCTTGGTTTTCCTCTGTTAGAAGTGATTTGACACTGGCAAACTTTGAGCAGCAAAGCATCCTCGTTAAGGATGCGAATGTCTGATGTCAGCAGCACCGTGAAAGGGGGGCTGAAGAGGAAGAGGCTGGAGGCAGGGAGACAGGCAAGCACTGCTGGCATTGCTCAGCCTGAACCAGGGTGGTGGCACCGGGAGGCCTTGGCTGGGACAGAGAAGAGGGACACTGTGAAAGGAGAACCAAACCACTGGGAGGAGAGGGAGAGCAGGGAAGTGAGAGGAAGTACTAAAGAGCAATTGCTTCTGCCCCAAATCTCTGCGTTATTATCTACAGACCTAACACATCACCTGTCTGTACACAGAAGAGACAGACTGGAGCAGAACGAAGTCTGTGCTCCCTCCCAGACCTGCTGCCGACCCTCCACAGTGCCTAGCGAGTCACTTCTCTGAGCTCTCCTTGTCCCTTATGTAACAGGAGGCACTGTCCAGATGATGGCTGACACCCCTTCCAACTCTCACGACAGCGGTTCTAAATCTCAGCCACGAGAAGGAGCCCAGGGGCCAAGGGCTGCCAGGTGGAAAGATGCATCCACCTGGAACAAAATCGGTGCACACATCTTTGGAGGTGGAGGGGCACAGGTCTGAGGACGGAGCTGCTCTCCTGTCTGACCTCAAGGAGAATTCTGCTTGGTAGTTTGTCATCCTCCCTGAACTCTGAAGTTGAACACATGGCCTGATGAGCTGGCAGAAGAGGCTCCAGAAAGACGGAACACAGCAGCTTGCCTCTGTGCAGCCAGGTCCAGAAATAGCACACCCCGTGCAGAAGGCTGCCCTGACGCGTGCCCTTCGTGACGGTTCGCCCAGCAAGTCTCTGACGTGTCACCTGCCATGGCAGGGAGTCAGGCAGAGAGCTGTCTGTCCTCGGTGCTCAGGAAAAGACTGAGGACACCTCACTGAGCATAAGGCTAGCTGGGTGTGGGGGAAGACCTTTTGCTTTTCACTCCTTTCTCCGGAGCTTGCTGTCAGGAACCTGTGACTAACCGACGCTCTACCCACAGCCCCCACGGTCTTCGGTACCCACTCTGCCCAGTCACCAACCGCAGCTCCAGACACACGTTCTTCTGGCTGGTTTTTCTACTTCTCAACCAATGCCAGTGTCCTGTGGCACAATATGATGGATATATCTTTCCACTTCAAATAATCAGTTATGCAGAATGCTTCATTAACAATAACTACTAGAGTCAGTGGCCAGGGTTGTCGCAACACAGTTCGTCTGGGCTTGAATGCACTGACCCCTCCCACTCTCCTTGTCAAAAAATATAAAGGAACAGATTCATCAGGAATAACGGCCAGATGTTTGCTTGTTAATGATCCTTCCATAATCAGAAATGCGATGACCAGAGGACAGTTAATCTTGTCAATTTTTGTGACAGAAAACATGCTTAATTTATCATCCACTTTGCAGAAAATAGAGTTCTTGTGCATCCAAACCAAATCAGAAAACAAAATAACTAGAATTTAGTCTCATTTGTACTACAAGCCCAACATAACCTTTGCATAGATTTGCCAAATTGCTTCTGCTTCTTGCACATCCTGAAAACTCAGCATTGGGGACAAGAACAAGAAGCTCCCAGACCCCAGTGCAAGGGCTGAGCTGAGCTGATCTGAGCTGAGTGTGCTGCTGAAATGCACTGTAATGGGATGGATGCCAGGCTCTCCAATCTGGCCTGAGGTCTCCATCAGTGCTTTGTCTCACCTGCAGTGTGGAGACGCCTCACCAGCTCCTGCTACTCAGTGCTCATAATCACTTCTGCATGGAGCCGTGTCCTCCACTCTCTTCTCTGGCCCTCAAACATCCCACAGACTACAGAGGTCCTCCCCAGGGGTGTGTGTGTGTGTGCTTGTGTGTGTGTTCCCTCACAGGGTATTCTCAGCAAATACCACCCTCAATGCACTTCTCTTCTTCAAATATGAATGCGCCTGTAGTCTACACCCTACACAATCGTGCTGTATGCAGTGGCATCACCGAGTCACTGTATAACAGGTCTGGTTTTCTCATGTCTTATCTCCCCAGTGGGATCAGGTAGTGCCCAGATGAAGGCTGTCTCACAACTTCCACAGTTAATGAACTGAATGAAGATGTAAGAAATCTTTGCAGAGGCAATGAGAATTATAGAAAAGAGCTTGGAATCTGAAGTCCAGACTTAAGTTTGGAATTATAACTCAGCCATCTACCAGTTGTGTAGCTGTGGGCAAATTATTAAATCTCTCTGAGCCTCAAGTTCTTTGTATATAAAATGAAGTTAGGGGGACCAGGGAAAATAGCTCATGTAAAAAGCCTGGCAGAGTGCCTGGTATATGCAGAGGACTCAAAAAATGCCAGTTCCCATTTCCTTTTTGAGCACCCCAATAAAAAGACCAGAACCTAGAGTCTCCATCTCTCTCCCTCTCCACCTCTGTCTTACAGACACTCTCTGTCTCTCAGACAAAATCCCCAGCAATCGATATCTGTGTGAGAATAATGCACAGGGTAAAAAGAAACCACAGTCATCGAAACCAACAATATAAAGAGGATGCACCTGACCTAAGGAAAGCTCTTGTTTTACTTGTATCTCAGTCTTCTCAGTTCAGAAAGGATGCAAATGCACAAAAACGTATTGGAGCCACATTGTCTTAGTCGGCTCAGCTGCTGTAACAAAACATCATAGACTGAGTGGCTTAAATACTTATTTCTCCCGGTCCTGGAGGCTGGAAGCCTGAGATCAGGAGGCCAGCATGGCTGGGCTCTGGTGCATCACTTCCTGACCTGTATACACCAACCCTGCAGCGTCCTGATGTGGCATCAATCCCATCATGAGGACCTCACCCACATGACCTAATCTAACCCTAATTAACCCCCAAGGTCACACCTCCAAATACCATCATATTGGAAATTGGAGTTTTGACCTATGGATGTGTGGGGGACACACATAGCACATGTCATGTAAGCATCACTCATAAAACTGCAAAGTGTCCCCTCAGTGTATTTCATGGCTCTGAAGGTGCTATATGGTTATTTTCTAACAGTAAACACTTTACTGGCTTATTATTTGATAACATTTTTTGGTAATATTGTATCAATAATTTAAAGCAGAAGTTGTTTCTACACACAAAATTTGTAAAGAATGCCAAAGTTTTCTTTGTAGAGTCAAACAAATTAGGAGACTTCTCTAACTGAGTGTTTTGCATGAGTTTTTGTTTCAGAAATAGTACACAATAGACAAAGAGAGATAAGGAGAAAAAACCAGACTGAAAGAGATAATGCAGTTCCATACTCTCTCAATACCTTTGGGCCGAGATACCAAAATACCTCAAAATGCGATGGTCATCACTGGAATTGCTTGACTGAAAGCAGCAAAAAAAGCATTTTATCCCATATCCACCCCTGAGTATGAGATCACAGCCATGTTGAATGTCCTAGAGTTCTCCAACTTCTGGCATCTAGAAACATCCCTTTTACTACTCCCATTCAACTCACCCAGTAAGAGAGAGCCTCCTCTCCGCTGAGCCCTGTGTTTCAGAGACTGGTGCCTTTTTAATTCTCTAGTTTCACCCATCTTATTATTGTCTCGCATCGAGGCAGCTCTCATGGAAGTAAGTGTTATGATGAAGGGCTAGATGCTGTGAGAGAGGAAAGGGGGAAAGGAGGAGGATAAGTAGGAGGAAGACAGGGAAACTGCTAAATACCAGAAAATATATGTATGTGTAAAATCCATTAAAAGCGCCAGAACTGCAGAGGAAAGAGCTTTTGAGCTGGAGATCAGTTCTTTGGCAACTTGGGACAAAATGCTACTATGATTTTTTTTTTGATTATGCATTCCCAAACTTAAATCAACAGTGTTTACACCAAATGACGCTATCCTTAATGGGCATCTACAAGCCTGATCAACAGCAATGGTATTAACTCGACAGCTCACCAGGTATGGCACCTGTGTCTACCCACTTGCTCGGGCCAAGGAATCTGGGAGTCATCCTTGAGCATGGCCGCTCTCATCCCAATCGTCGCCAATTCGCCATCAAGTTCTCTCAACTCTACATTCCAAAGACACCTCTAATTCATTCAAATTTCCTGTGTCTTCACTCTTACCAGCCTCGGCCATCACCTTTCATGAAGACCCGTCCAATGAAAGTTACTTCTCTCTGCACCTCTATCCTTTCTCCTCCCAATCAACCCATTCCCGAACAGTAGCCAGAATGATCTCTAGAAAAGGCAAGTCTGACTATGTCGCTCACTATGTTCAAATCCTTTTACCGGCTTCCTGACATTAAAAAAAAAAACCAAAACATCAAAATTGTTAACAAGCCCTAGAAGTTGTGGCCTGGCCTGGCCACTAACTTGCCTCTGCAACTGCTCCTTTTCTCTCACCCCTTCCCTCTCTCATGCAGCCTCTTCTCACCCACCTGCCCTCTCCTCCTCAGACACGCCCAGTGCGTTCCTGTGTCAGCCCTTAGGCACACGCTGTTCTATTGGAAGCACACGCCACCAGCCATAGTGCCTTTTATCCACCTGACTCCTACTGATTCTCCAGATTTTGGCTTGGATGCTACCTTCTCAGGGAGACTTTTCCTGACTCCAGAGTTTAGTTTAGGATCCCTGTTGCATTGTCTCATGGCATTACTTAAATTTTCTCCAAGACACTTGGTGTAATTGTAGTCTTATAGCCACTTGTGTAGTTTTATATGTTATTTTTATTTATTTAATTTGGGGGGCTGTAATTAGGTTCATTTACTTATTTTAATGAAGGTACTGAGGACCGAACCCAGGACCTGGTGCATGCTAAGCGCACACTCTACCACTGAGCTACACCCTCCCCACACCATGTGATTTTTTTTTTTTAATTTAACGCTTGTATCCACTATTCTCTACTCCAAGTACCAAGAAGGTAAAAACTGGCTTTTTTTTTCTTTTTTGCCATTGTATCCTCAAGCTTAGCACAGCATGTAGAACATAGTGTCAGTGCTTTGTTGAATTAATTCATTAGTAAATTCCATTTGCTTTTCTTTAATCAAGCAGCTGTGTTCCCATACTTCTGTGCCTATAACAGCTACCACTGTTGAGCACTCACTGTGTAGCAGGCACATGCTAAGCATGCCACATACCTCCTGTTTGTGGCAACTCTGTAATGCAATGCAATATCGTCCCCATTGTATAAATAGATAACTGAGCCACTCAAGGTCACAGACTGGTAAAACTGAGATTCAATGCAAAGCCTTTCATTTTCTTAAACAACTCACTATACTGCTCCTTTGCGAGGAGAGAGCAATTAAACGGGGGGGGGGGCGGGGAGAAGAGTTGAGAAGCATGCGTTTTGTTCTGCTATCTGCTGTTACTGTTTCAGCCAATCAGAGATACGATTTTTCTCTGTGTTTGTCATTTCCATTGACAATGACTCTTACCACCGCATGCTGAATGGAGAAACTGTTTCCAGTTTCCAAAGGATGTTAAGCCAGGGGCAGGGATGAATTGCAGCCTCTCTCTTCCAGTCTTTTGAGTTTGTTTTAAATATAAATACATAGGATTTCTCTGTTACTGCCTTCAACACTGGTTTCCCTGCCTGGCATCCTTGCTGGCCAAAGACTGTGGATGAATGAGACAGCAGTGTGCGTGTTGCAGGATTCACACCAGAGAAAAAGAATGGAGCTATTTCCAAGGGAAATTACATACACCTTAGTTTGGCTTTAATCAAAATGGTGAATGTTATTGTTTAATCACTTTTGTAAACAGCAACCAACTCTCCTGCCATAGGATTATCTCAACCTGCAACATTATGCATTAAAAATCCTGGAAATAGCCAACTCCTCTGTCTCATAAATATACCTTCAGGCCTTTGCTCCTCCAAAACAGTTCCCTTGGTGACAAGTCTGTTCCCTGGGTGATAACTGATGGATTCCTTCTGGATGTCACTCTGAGGATGACTTTAATCTGAAGCAAGGCTTCAGTTCCTTCTAAGGCATTAAAAACAGGATACAATCATGGCTCTCCTGAGGACGAAAAATGGAATTTTCTTGTAAGCAGGGAAAGGCCCCATTCTGTGCTAAAACCTCAGGAAAATGCCGGTAGAGTTGCTCTGGAGACACATCACCACGCTCTTGTCCACTCTGTCTAGCTCAGGCCTGTGTCTGGACTCTCAGCAAGGTGTGAAATGTCTGCTTTGCCAGAAACGTCACTAGTGAGTGCACTTTACTTAGCCTCCTCTCATCACTGAAGTGACAGTATTTCACAGCCCTGGAGAGAACCTTAAGACAGCACATCCTGCTAAGCCAATTTATGGAAGAGAGCCTTATTTTTCCTGTTAACCTATTTTTGTGGGAGACTTCAACAGCAGTCAATAATAATCTCTGGCATTTCTTGTTTATTTATAAAAATGTTTATCATCCATGTACTTATTTCTGCCCATTAAACATCAGGTGTTTCAAGGGGAAAAAAATAAAGCAATTAAAAACTTTAAAGGAAGCCAAAATCATTTTTACAACACAATTATTTTTCTCCGATTTCCTGCAGATGATAAAATAGCCTAGTCCACAGGGGCGGGAAAACAAAATTGATGTCCACCTAAAACCACTCAAAGTTTCCCACAGGAATCATCAGGAGGCAAGCAAAATATCCTAATGCTACATGTCCACTTGGGCCGTTGTTCTGAGAATCCTGTCTCATTTTATAGAGTATTTTAGGTAGGAAATGCACCTGCTACATATGTTAGTTCTCTAACTTAAGCCTTTCAGATCACAGTGAGGTTTTATTTTAATAGCCTCGTTGAGAAGCCTTGATATAATGTCACTTAAATCATTACTGCTATTAAAAACAGGATCTGAAGAGTTCACGTTGCCATAATAAAGTGCTAAATTTTTGTTATGACAAAATTTATAATCTTAAAGCCACAGATGGATATATCAATAGTCTATCCAACAGAGGTTTCAATACTCCTGTTCCACTTGCTTATCAACATGGTTGACTATTCCAGATTGTTTTGTGTTTTTTTCCAAAATCCTGCAATAAGTAATTACCTGCCAACTTTCTCTTAGTGTCTTCTAAATGAATATTCCAGGGGGACAAGGACATACAGAGACACTGCCACGGCAAGGGAAGAGCTGTGAATGCAGAAGTGAAAGAGAAGGAACGTAAACTCTAACGCAGATTCTGTTTCTCGTTTCTTTGGCCGTTTCACTTCTATCCCTCATGACGTGGCTGTTCTCAGATTATGCTGTGAGGGCTACACCATTTTTTTTTTAACTTTATTACCTACTCTCCAGAATATCAGTCCTACTATAGTACTTCGACTCTTTAATTGTGAGGGGAACGACTCAGAAGCAACATTTTGATAATCCCACATTATGAGGAAAGAATACATTTTATCGTGTTTTCACTCTGCTGATGTCCCCCAAAGTCACACAGTTATTAAGAGACACGAATGGTAAAGGTGACCAAGGAAAGTATTCAGGCACAGAGATATTTTTTATCATTTGCTTACCATTACTAGGTACTTAATACAATCGTTACGAATGAACATTTAGTGGGCAAACAGAGGGAGAGGGTGATCTGAAGCTGTAAGTGGCCATGGCAGCTTCCGCCTCCTGAGAGAACACCTATTCTCTCTGGAACACCACGAAACACATTGTTGAGCTATTTGGTTGTGGGAGAAAGAAAAGCTTAGAGGACAGAAACAAGAAGAATTAAATGATTTCTCTGCATGATTAAGGACAAGCTTGGGTGTTCCCAAGAAGATGAGGACAGTGGAATAGGTTGGCAGAGAGGAAGAGAGATGTTCAGAAAGGTAGGAAAATTGAGCCCCATATGGGTGAGCCACTGAGACTTTTGAGAATATGGCAAAATCTCAATTTTAAATTGTCTACATATAGGCTACAATGTAATCTTGCCCACAAACTTTAGTGACTGACTGCTAATTACATAGCCTTGGGTCACTGATACTATGGGACAAGAAGGGTCACAGTGTTACCCACATGTGGGGGGTAGGGGGGGCACTGGCAAAGAGCTGCAACATACTTGCATTGATGACATAATCCACAACTAAATGAATTCAATGGTAGCAGAAACCAGAGCCACTGAGAGAAACATAAACCACTCAAGTCTCCGCATAGAAGTAGAAAAAGGCGTTTCAAAAGTCAGGGTACTTACTGCTCCTCACAGGAATATATCTGTGTTATTAGTAGTGCAAACATCATTCACTTCTCTTCACTTAAATATGTTTCCAGCCTTCTTCCAGACGTTGGTAGCACGAGTGGTGTGTAAACCCTAAGCGTGAGAAGCAAGCCTACACTACGTAACACTGTGCTGGCTCTGTTTAATTGTGGAGGTTAGGAGGTTGTTGAAGACTCTCTGCTTGGTGGGTTTCACACATCTCTGGTGTTGAATAACTATTTTTGAGCTGTATGATCTCAATCTCATTTAATTCTCACAGCACACCTATATAGTAGGTACCTGTAGCTCCATTTTTTAAAACTGAAGTCTAGCTGCTTTACAATTTTGTGTTACTTTTAGATGTACAGCAAAGTGATTCAGTTAAATATACATATTTTCCTCTTTTCCATTATAGGTATTGAATATAGCTCCCTGTGCTGTACAGCAAAGCCTTGTTGTTCATCTATTTTATATATATAGTGGTGTGTATCTGTAACTCCATCTTACAGATGAGAAAACTGGGGTTCAAAAGTTAAGTCACTTGTTCAAGAGTCACACAAACAGTAAGAGACAGTCAGGATTGGACCCATGCCTACCAGGCTCCAAAGCCTGCGGCTATCCTGTCTTCTGAAATGAGCTTAAAAGAAAGAGGCGTGTCATTCTGAGAAGAAAACCAAAGACGTCCCCCTCGAGTCAATCTCTGGTCTCGGGAGGAATTTGGTCCATGAAACAGAGACCTTTGCGCGGATCTGTCTTATGGGGGAAAATATGAGCCCCACTGGGAACAAAGAAGAGAACTTTTGTGTCTTTTCCTGTAATATCCAGGATACCAAAAACAAGCTAGAGTAGCCCTAATGCATTCAGGATGGGAAAGAATTTAGCAATGTGGGTAAGGTCACCTTGAGGTCCACAGTGCAGATCTGGGTTCAGATTTGTCTGTGGTATTCACTTCCCTGTCTCTGTTTCTTCATCTGAAAAATGGGTGTTGTAATAGTGTCTACATCCCAGAGTGGCTGTGAGGATGAAGTGAAATAATGCAGCTAGGTTACCTGGCATGTGCGCCTCACATAAAGCTAGCAACAAAGATGATCACGTGTGACACTAACACTGCTGCTGAAATGGACAGAAGTGTCCTGGATCCCAGGATACCAATTATGCTTTCTTTTCATTACAATTCCTCCTGATATGCTTGATCAGGAGTCTTTATAAGGTGATAACAAAGGACTTTTTAGTAAGGTCTTTGTCCTAGTATTTTCCATGAGGGCTGAAGGAAAGAAAACCCAAGGAAGATCAACTGAGTCTTTCACATCATACAGGTAATGATGGCAAAAGGAGCAGGTTACTATTAGCAATTTTTACTACATTTTATTGGTTTAAATTGTACGGTGGTTTAAGGAACAATGTACTCTAAACACTGTAGCCCCTAGCAGCCAGCAGTGTGTCCGCTTGTTTTTTAAAGCACATAGGAAGAAATGTTGCCTAAATGAATAGCATTGCTTTTCGGAGTTCTCTTTTGCTAACCTAGGAAAATCACAGCAAAATCCAAGCTAATTAATATAAAATAAATAAATGAATATCCCTATATAGGTCACGAAGAGGATGAGAAAAATGACACCTATTTTCTATCTCACTGACAAAGACACTTTAAAAAACAAGCAGACATACCGCTGGCTTCTGAGTGTGTTCAACTAATTGGAAAAACACTGAATTTTGAACAGACTCCTCTGTCTGCTTAAGGACACATTTTGCCACCCAGGAATATAGTTGCTAATGTGAATTAAAGCAATGCATTCAGGCCCATCTCAATACTTTGCAGAAAAGGCACAGAACATGGTGGCGATGTGGTCTGTCTTTTTGACAGATGGACTCCAATTTAGCCATCACACCCCCAAAGGGTTAAACCACAGCGACATGTTAAAGGCAGAGGGAAAAGTACTGAGGAAATAATCAATTTTCTCTGCTGCATGCTACTTCTAGAAGGTTGCTGCTGTAATAAAATTAGGATGCCACTTTATTATTCCGGTGAAAGTAATTTTATTTACTTTTTCAGTCAACACATACACACAGGGCGGTGAGAGCAATCAGCGGCTGCACTTGTTAGCTCACTGATTAAATATGTTGTCACCTAACTCTGAACTAATTAAAGGAAATTGAAGCTGTTTGTGCATTAGCCAACATGGTATTAACTTTGTTAACCGAGGTTTCTGAGCTTGCTTCCTCTTTTCTCTGCCATATTTTTTTTTTAAATCACTTTTCTTTTTCACTAGCAACTTAACCCAGAGTAACCAAAACCTGCTAGAGTTATCTCTGAATCTTTGGGATGTATTTACAATAGCTACTCACATCTCTTGCCATTTGATTGTGGAAGACACTCTAAATAAAAAGGACTAGAGAACTATAGGAGCCAGAAATATAAAACTAATTAATATGTTTTAACTACGCTTTCTTCTACAAGATGGCTCTACTGGTGAGTGGACCTATGAATTTCTGGTAGAAGTAAACCTGTGGATGAATTTAAGGCAGAGCATCAGGCAGCTGACCCTCTGGGCCAACCTGAACCCTGAGAGCTCTGTAACTCCACTCCCCTGGTCTCTCAAACCTGCTGCCTGAAAGTATCCTGGCCAATGGGATTGTCACTGTTTACAGCCCTGTGTTCAATAACCCCATCATCTAGCTGTCTCCTAAAGTGGATCTGTCTATTTCCAAAAGCAGATAGATGTCAGTAGGTTGTTTTTCCCAAAATGCTAGCTCTGAAATATTTATCTTTTGCTTTCTTTATTTTTTTATGCTAGTGAAAAAAGTAGCAGGGCTTCAGGGATACAAAAGAGAAAGTTTTTGAAGTGCTTTAAAGGAAGGGGAGAGAAAAAAAGAAACAGAAAGATCTAGAACAAAAGTTGAACTACTTGCTGTACCAAGGCTGCTTCACTAAGGCTGCTCTCCCACATGAGAAAATACCAGTGCTGTTCTTTGTACTTATATAATGCATTTAACTTTTTCAAAGCACTTCACCTATATTATCCTGTGGAATCCAGCAACTGGCTTTTATAAATGGAAAGGACACTGTGATCCTAGGGTGCTTCTAGAAATTCCAAGCCAAAAACCCTGTCGGGTTTAATTAAAGGAAAAGTGTCCAGAAGAGAATCAAACCAGTGCTAATCAACCAGCATGTAGGTCATCAGGAGAAGACAAAGCCTGTCCATTTAAATGGTTGAGAATTCAACAGTTTAAGTAACATAATAGCAATTCCAAGCAGGACTAAATGTATGGGGATCAGCTGGAACCACTTTTAGCTGAGCTTGATTGATTTAGTTTTTACAACACCAGCCAGCCAAACAAGTAAACAAAGGTTTTTCAACTCCCAGTGGTTATATTGACTTTAAACTCATTGTCTGTATCTTATCAGATTTTGAGAATTATAAACCCAGGAGACTGGCAATCTGGGATCAAAACTGGGGGAGGGAAGAGGCAATGCTTGCAGATTTTAAAATTCAAAAAGAAAAAAAAAATAAGCTTGAAACACAGCACAGAATAGTAAGTGGAAAATAAAATCAGTGCAGCTAGTGAGCAATACACCTGGAGTATTAAATTCATTTTTTAAAAGAATTAAAGTCTATGAATTAGAAAAGAAGTGCCTTGGGTAAGTTACTCGTCAAGGCGTTTCTCTAAGATCTCCTGCAGCATTAATAGATTATGACTGTGAGGAATACCTTGAAAACACGTTTAGCAGCGTCTCCATCATGCAGTTGTGTACTTCATTAGTTGTTAATAGAAAAGAGAACAAGCCGTTTATTAAGGAAAAAGAAAAAGAAACTTCTCAGGGGCTATCAAAGCCATTTGTAAACTTTGACTGGATCTAGACTTTCTCAGAATTTTCCATGAATTTCCAGACACAGTCCCAATACACTCTGGTGGCTGGCCCTTGTTAGCGGCCAACTTAATCCATCAACTGCTTTAACCGAAAGCCCCGGAGAGAGCTGAGGCAGCCAAAGGTATGGACTCTCCCAGCACAGCGGAGGAGACGTCCCCTCAGTAGCTATGGAGACGTGGCCCAGGACTGCTTTTCCACTAAAAGGATGTAATTGCTAATGTAGTTATTGACTTGATGGATCTGTCCCAGCTTAGCTTATGTCATTAGGGCTGTTTCCTCAGCCATTTTAGGATGAAATTTCCTAGGTATCTTACTACAAAGAAAAGGTCTTCCTTTTCTCTTTTTTTCCCAACGTGTCATTATAATTGATTCATCTAAGGCTCACAATGTACTGAGAGCTATGTAACACATGGTTACAATCCCTCAGCAGTTTATGTTTTAAATATGCCCTCGCAGTGAATCGGAAAGCAGCCTCCGTATATGAGATCCCTAAGATGCCTGTGGAAAAAAGCTTTGCTACTTTCATGAGTCAGTTATTTTTGGCCACTTATGGTTCATCGATCCTCTTAAACAGTTGCTTGATCACTTCCTTGTTCATCAAAATATGGGCAATGCCGCCAAGGAAGCAGTTGTAGCCAAAATCCCTGAATTCTCCTCTTGCAGGGTAGGCGATGCGAAAAACCAACTCCCAGTCGCAAATTAGAAGACCAAACCCTTTATTTTCCATGTTAGCCAAAGGAAGATCTCCTAGTCATCACATAATAGTCATCACAACCAGCGCATAAATCCAAGTCAGAAGTATGTTCGCTACGACAGCCAGGAAGGTTGGTTCCTTCAGCGATGACAGATTCCTTTGATCCAAATCTGAGGAATAAAACTACTCATTATAACTCTAAAGATAGTGTTTCCTGGAAGGGGCAAAGAAACTGAAGCAAAACAGAACCCACGTACGAACTCAGTGATTTTGAAATCCACGTTTTCAGGATTGAATGCAGAGCCCATCTGCCCTGAAGCGGTGCGACGTGGTGTGTGAGTGAAGGAGTTAATGCCATGCTTCTCACCCCGGCCCTCACCACACTGTAATTAAAGTGGTGTCAGCCCTCCTTCCACTCAAACCTGTGGTATGATTTTCAGAGGTTTATGACTCAAACATAAAAATTCATTCTACGCTGAAAACTGGCACTAGGCAATGAAACTCGAGAACACAGTTTTTGTAGAGAAAATTATTTCAGCTCTTTAAGGTTATAGAAACTTTTTTTTTCAGTTTCCATGCTCACATAATAAAAATAAATCTGTTCCATATATACGAATTTTCTATGAGTTTACTGAATTTCAATAACCTATGATGCTTAAAGCTCTACAATACTTATTTTTATACCTCCTCTCACCCTTGAATGGAAGGTTTTGATCAAGCAAGTATTGGGACTTTGCAGAATCTGAACTGGAAGGAAGCACAAGGGGGCATCAGATCTGATCTCTTTCCTCCAAGCATTTTCCCTGCTGATGCTTCTTTCCTTCCCCTTACTTCCTTCTGCACACTGTTGACAGGGGAAGACTCATTTCTTCCTTGGGTTTCTCAATTATTTTTTTTAAATCTGTAGCACTTCCAGGGAAATGACAATATCTATCCTATTGGGAATAAAAGAGAACTTTGCTATTTTTATAAACTGTCTCTAGAAGAATCTGCGGTAAGGAGGGTAATGTGATTGGTGCCTCAAAGGCCATTGATCAAAAGAGGTGGTTGGCTGTTATGGGTGATAAGAAACATCTTCTCCTTTGAGGAGGCAGGAACCTATTATGAAGCAATGGAATCAGAAGGGTGGATGAATTTTTCAGATGTAGGAGTTACATACCTATTCTTCTATCAGTTTCTACAGGTATAAAACCCTTTTAAAGTCCCACATTACTACATGGCATTTGCTTCATAAGAAGATCTTAAAAAGAATGATGATTCATTTATGAATTCAAAGATTCCTCCCTTGAAGTAGCAAATATTATTACCAAAAAAGATGAATTCATTCTTTAAGCATTTTCTTTCTCTATTCTTGTTAAAACGGTAAACATAATACAAAATTAGCTTATGCTGTATACTGATATTCTGCTTTTGAAACTTACTTTTAAATTTAATAACAGTAAATATCTTCCCATTCCATTAAGAAAAAGTATAAACAAAGAAATTCGGCCCTAAATCTGTTCCCTGATGAACTATACATATTTCCATATTAAGCATGCTATTTTAATTCCACTGATTTAAAATAATTTGGAAGCTAAAGAATATATTATGGAAATCCTTCAGGAAAAAAGAAAACAATTATTATTTTAGTTACTTTAAAAGAAGAACAAGTTAGAAGAAATGAAATAAAATTTCCATTTAATCAACATCTGTTTTGTGTGAGGCAGTTTCCTATGCACTTTACATTTATATATTTGCTTAAGGAAGCCAAAAAAAATTTCAGTTGTAGCTGATGCTTTGTCCAAGAGGTTAAAAGAGTCTAAATTGAAGGGACAGGAAGGGGATGAACGAAAGCACCAGATTAGAGTAAACTTCAACATTGCTATTAAAGAATGTTCTTTCTCACATTCTGTGAGTGCACGTAACATATGACCCAGGGCCACAGGCAGAGGCATGGACTGCCCTCGGAAAGCGCACAGGAAAAATTAACCCCTCCACCAAGTCGATCAAGCCATAAGCTTGCCGTGATTTACACTCTCCCGACAAGCGTGAGGCAATGAAAGTGCTCTTGTATTCTGCCTTCCTTTGTAAAAGCTGAGTATCTCCAAATGGCAGGGCTCCATCCTGACTCATATTTTTTACAAGTTGAGCTTCCTCTCCCAGGAAAAGAATGGAATATTCCAGGTGATCAGAGAATAGCGAGAGGAAACCGAAGGAGTTTTGGCTTGTGTGCAGCAGCAAGAAAAATGTTTCCAATGACCCAGTTTAAAGGACTATCACCTGGTAGGGCATAAAGAAGACACGACAGCCTGCAGGACGAGCAGAAGTCCCTTGATCAGAGGGGAAACAATTCAATTTGACACCGCTCTGACTTTGGGCCAAGACCACCAACAGAGCATGCCTTGCAAGTGGCACTTAGGATCCTTGCTCAAAGGACAGGCTGGACTGGGAACCAGAATGTGCAAAACTGCTGATGGGCTTGTACGATTTTCAGCCACATCAGCACACACAGGAAGGGACTCTGTCAATTCGGCCCTCTCTAAGTGCACTGGGCAGAGATGGAAAGCGAATGTAGCTTTTAAAAACTAGGGGAAAATCCTCCCCAGCAAAGAGTCTGTAAATAGCAAAAATATTTTTTTCCCCAGGATGAAGCTGAGTCTTTGTTTTTGTTCGTTGTTGTATCTTTTGTTTTAAATGTATTTACAGTAATTTTCCAAATGAGAATATAGACTCACACTTCCCTTTTAATAATTATTTTTCTAAAACAAAAAGGTACTCTATCAAAGCCTGTATTTTGAGCACTTGCTACTTTCATTTCAATCTAAAAAGGTTGTACAAAACAGAACTGAGGTATAGATATGGCCTCCTTATGTTCTGAATTTTCTCATAATCCCCAAACTTATATAATGTTTTTCAAGTAAACTTTCTGTGAGATATGCACTAATAGATCAAAATACTTTTGTATCTTTTGAGGTCTTCTGATTCACGAATCAATCTAGATTTTGGATCATAATTTATATTTTAGTGCTCAAACCATAATGAGGGCATTTGTAGATTTGTGGAGGAGCTCTGAACAGACCTCTGGTTTTTTTAATGGGTACCAGCAAGAAGAAATGATCGTTCAATTACTTGTGCCTGAAACTTTTCAGTTCACATTGACTGAAAAAGCTGCCCGAACTCCTAATCTACTAACCCAACTTCCCCGAGTCTAATTCCTCCTCCCCACGCACGCTCATAACGTCTTAGACTCGAGAAAGAAAAAGTGTGCTGTTCAGAGCATGACACTCCCCGCTGCCCTCTGTGACGTGCACGTTGCCCACAGTCTGTGCTGGGCCCTGGACTTGCTGCTTCCTCTCCCCTCGTGGATCACAGACCCCCACACCCCATGCCCTGGGTCCCTGGCATTGAACTTCTCACCGCAGGCCAGGTTCTAGTTCTTGGATTCTCTTTCCAATCCTTATCAAAACTTATTTTCTGCAAACTGTCACCTTGGAAAAGACCAAATTCAGTACATAATCACCTAGTAATGCTCACCCTTTACGTCTCTCACTAAATTCCACTCCAGGAGCCTTTCCTCGAGCTTCAGAACGCACAGGCTCTTCTAGTGTATGCTTTAAAGAACTTTGTCCTTTGCAGGGCCAACTGCAATAGTCATCATGTAACTATTCGTACAATCATTTGTTTAACGTCTGTCTTTCCGACTGTTCTGTAAGATGCCTGACAAAGGGAACTTGAGCCCTCAGCTCCCAGCACAGTGCCTGGCAGACATGAAACACTCACCACTGCTGCAAAGTCAACAGTCACTGGTGATTTAATGTATTATTCCTCACATGAGCATTCATCTTTTAAAGAGAGAGAAGGGGAGCCTGTTTATGGGGCTGCCTCGTGTACCGGTACTATGACAGGCCCAAAAGCATTACCTCACTGGTCCCTCAGGAACTCTGCGAGGGACGGATTCTGATTCTCATGCAAATTCCTTACTCAAGGTCCCACAGCTAGGCTAGGGTGTCAACCCAAATCTGCCTGACTCCTAATTATTTTCACTGCATCTTCCTCTTGTTCCTGAGGAAAATAATCTCCAGGACAGACTGTAAACATTTCTTTCTGACCCTTCATTCACATCACAGAGGTGAGCGCCCATGTTATTTATGAGCTTTAGCAGGTCTCATTGCTTGCCCTCCTGCTCTCTAGAATCCTTTGTCTGTGCAACAACCAGAGCAATCTTAAAATATAAATAAGGCATGCCACTCTCCTACCTTAAAGCGTCCAAGTTTTTCAGTGCGCCTAGAACAAAGTCCAAATTCCTTGCAATGGCCAACAAGGCCCTCTGTGATCTGGCCTCTGCCGACTTTTCAGGCCTCGTCTCTTACCACTCACCTGACCCCCTTTGCTCACTGCGTACGCCTCATCATGCTGGTCCCCTTCGTCATTCTAGACCTCACCAAGCTCGTTCCCATCTTAGGACTTCTGTGCTCTTCTCTCCTTCTGAAGTCCCACTGTCCTGGCATTCATATGGCTGCATCCTTCTTGCCAGTCAGGAAACTCCTCTGACCCCCAGGAACACAGCACCCCTAACGAGATCCCTGTCACCACCCCCGTTACTACTCGGAGATATTTTCTCGTCCTGCCGAGTCCGGTCTCCACCCAGCAGACTCTCGGTATTCAGGCCTCAGTCTGATCATCACTTCCTTAGAGGAGCTACTCCTAAAACTTCAGGGAGGGCAGGTCCCCAACGGTAGGTTTTTAAAAACCTTTTTCTCTGCTAAAATTATAACCTTAAGATTAAATATTGGTGCTAACTAACCCTTTTAACTAACTGGTACCTGCTTGGTTTTTTGTGCGCTTTCCCAAACATACACGTGAATACAAGCTCCTTGAGAGGAGGCTCTTACGTGTCTGTGTTTTTCACTGTTGTATCACCCAGAAATGTGGCCCTTCTTTCTTGAAATTTACAGTGTGTAGAAAACAGACTTCAAATAGTTAATTATTATTTTAAGTAATTAAGTATTATTATGTACTATATATTGAAAATTGATCATTTATTATGTTATTTATTTTATTATTATAACTATGTAAGTATAATTATTTAAAGTGAACATTTATTTAAGTGTTTTAATTATTTAAATACTTCAAATTAGTAATTTAAAGTGTGATGAGAATTACAAAGGAGAAAGCACCGGGCAGCGTGGGGACGTGAGAACAGAGACGCACCTAGTCTAGCCTGAATAAAGGAGAGGTCAAGAAAGCCTCCCAATCCAGTGATGGTTGAGCTGAGCCCTGAAACGTGAGTAGCAGTTAGCCAGGCAGGGAGTGGAAGCAGGGCGGGGCGGCGAGGGAGCAGGGGAAGAATAGTCCAGGCATCTATAAGCACGTGTGCCTCCTATACTCCACCCAGGCAGCCCCTCACTCTCTGTCCGGTTGCCTTGTTCTCTTCATAGAATTCACAGCCGTCTGAAATACACTATTTTCTTTGTTTATGGTCTGTCCCTCTAAACCATTAAAAGAAAAGTTCCATGAGAGCAGGGACTTTGTCAGTCTTGCTTTGCACTGTACTTGAGTGCTTAGGACAGTGGCCTTCATTTAGGACATGATTGATATGTGAATTTTAAAAGAACATGTGAAGGTCTCGAAACAGTAAAAGTAAAAGCAAGACGCTAAAAGAAAAGCACCAAGTCTGTGATAGAATATGTAAGGAGCCAACAGCATCAGAAAATCTGGGGTGAGGGGGCAAGGTGGGTAAGCAGCATTGGTAAGCGTGTTAGGGAAGAGGGACTTTACCCAGAACTAATGAGAAGATCTGCACTTTAAACAGCTGTCTTACACAATCAGATATATGATTTTAAAACATCACTCTAGCTAAAGCGCAGAGAACAGACTGAAGAGGAGCAAACCTGGAAGAAGAGCAGCCTGTCCTGGAAAGTTTCACCGCTGTCCACGTGAGAAATGGCAGTCTCTTGGACCGGGGCGGAGGCCATGGCAATAGAGAAGAGGAATCAGATTTTAAAAGTATTTGAGTCCTAGAATTGAATTGATGTAACAGATAATTGGATGTAGCAAGTGAAGAGAGAGAAGACCAAGTTTCTTCTCAGCCTGGAGCCACAGACGACTGACGAATCTGCCTAAGCAGGGAAATCACAGGAGCGCAGCAGGCTAGGTGCACAGGGTGAGGGCTCAGTGACGGGGCGGACTGCAGGGGACGCTGAGACCTGCTGGTGGGTCCGTCTAGCCAGCAGGTGGACACACATGTCTAGGCCTGAGGCAGGTGGGTCCAAAGATAAACAGATTTAGGACTGATCTGCATTGTTGTTGGTTAATTGGTTGCTTTTGTTGTCCCTGGGCACTGATAAGGCTCTGAAACCAAACTGCCTGAACTAGCATTCGGGGTCCCCTCCACTTTTGTTCAGTGGTCTTGGCCAAGTGACTATTATCTGCAAGCTTCAGTTTTCTCATTTTCAAAGTAAAGTTAATAAAAGGACTCACTTCACAGGATTGTTTTGAAGGTAAAATGAGACGAAAGAGGTAATAAGCATAAAACATAGCCTGTACAGAGTGAGCTCCTAATAAATGTTAATGATTCTTAGACATTATTAGCCTTTTTGGCATTATAAACTACCCGATTCATGGACTTTTGTTAAACATTATAGGGATAATGCAAAGCCAACAGACTTCTCCAGGTTAAACACTTGCAGTCTTCCTCCACATATAGATCATATAGTTCCAATTTTCAACAACAGGGGTGCCTAAATTCCTATTTACAAGCTGATGCCTTTAATTGACATCATTTTTAACACATCGCATTTCATATTTATTCTGTTTTTCAGATTATACTTTTGTAGACTTTGATAAGTAGTTACCAGAACATAAATATGCATTACTTTGGTAAGGAGGCATTGATAAGGATCAAAGCTACATATCCTAAATTTGTCAGAATTATTTTTTGCTGACTAATCAATGAAAAAGCATTTCAAATGTAATATTATGCTTCCCAGAGGTACATGCTGAAGTCTGCCACTGAATAAGTCGTTCCCTTTTTACCAATATTAGATGATATATGTCTAAAAGCATAAGTAACTTTATCAGCTGTCATTATCTTGTTCCTCTTCTTCATCAAAAGATACTATAGAATGCAACTGAAATGCTAAGTGTAAGGAGAGAGAGATGTGTGTGTGCAGTTGTGTGTGTACACACATACACGTAATCTCATGCACATGCCTATATACCTATGTGCAGAGTAAATGAAAATGGAATGTGAATTGTAAGAAAACAGAACAGTTCTTAAGAGGTAATGAATCTTTGCCCTGGAAGGGACCATAAAAATCACAGTCCATTGGCCTCATCACACAGATACAATATCCGAAATCCAAAGAGCTGGGATAAATTGCCTTAGATCAGGCAATACTGTATGGCAGAGTCATGATGAAACGCTTATCTCCTAACCCACAGCCCAGTATTTCTCCACTATGCCACGGTTAACAGATTTACTACTGCATTTTATTTTAAATTGATTCTGATGGAATTATGAACATGTTTGTCATGCTCAACATTCCGTATCTCCACTGTAGCAGCTAAACAGACTCAAACCATAGTTAAACTGATTATATCTCCTTTATTTAACCACATATTATAGTGTTAAAAATAAATAACCCAAGGTAGACAATTAAAAGATTCATACAGCGAGTCATTGTCTACAAAAGATCTGAAAATAAGGCTGACATCTGTTACAAAGAAGGATTAATTAGGTATTACTTTAAATGATGAATTCTGGCTCCATTTCCCATGAGAACAGTTGGTAAATGTACTGTTCTAATTAGGGATTTGGATCAAAATATCATTTTATTCTAATCATGAAGCCTATTAAGATTTTTATTAATACTATCAGTTTTGCTAACTATGTGCATCACACATGTTTCTAAGACAAGCACAAATACTTTCCCTCTGGTGAAAAAACAATCTTATAAATGGTATAACATTTGTAATTGGGGGATTATTGATTTAGGGCTAAACTACAGCATTATAATTCACTTTTATCATAGCATGCTTTCTTCATAATATTAAAGATATTACTTTATTAAAATCTCATGAGATCCTATACAGTAGTGACAGAAAAAGCAAGGCTATGCCAAGAGGTACAGCATATAGGGCTTAAATCATGGGCTTGTATTCTGCATGTAGGACTAGTTCCTCCAAAAGCATTTTCAAAAGAAAGCATATGTCATGCACCATGCCTCTCTGCTGCCACCTCACTGCCACCTAAATCTAGTCATGGGATTTGCCCCAGCTCTTACAGTGCAGCATGGGAAAGACCATGTAGTGAACAGAAAGAACACAGAAAGTAGCATTTGGAGTCCTGGATTACATCCTGCCTTTACTACTTGCTAGCTGTCTCTTTATGCTGGTTACTACTTAAGCTCCTACACTCTTTCTATCCTCATTTTGTCATGTATAATAGAGGGATAAATTATAATGATAATATGCTCATTTCTCAAGGGTTGTTCTGAGAATTATATGAGCTAATTTATGGGTGTGACATACAGTGTTACTCAAATAATCATTTATTTAATACTCAAGTACCTCTTCTAGAATTTGTGCATAGTTGTTACACATTTTTCAAAAATGTACTAAGCCACCAATAGGTGGGGGGAAGAATAGAGGAAGTTAAAATGAAAACATATGTCAGCAATCAAAAAAAACAAACGAAAAAAAGCCCTGCAAACAAAAGTCCTGGACCAGATGGCTCCAGTGAGGAATTCTACCAAACATACAAAGAAGAGCTCATACTGATCCTTCTCAAACTCATCCAAAAGACTGAAGAGGAGGAAATACTCCCACACTCATTCTATGAAGCCACCATCACCCCGATATCAAAGTCAGACAAAGACACTACCAAAAAAGAAAATTACAGGCCAGTATCATTAATGAACATAGATGCAAAAATTCTCAACAAAATATTAGCAAACAGAATCCAACAATACATAAAAAGATCATACACTATGATCAAGTTGGATTCATCCCAGGGACACAAGGATGGTTCAACATACGCAAATCAATCAACATGATATACCACATCAACAAAAGGACAAAAATCACATGATCTCAACAGATGCAGAAAAAGTGTTTGATAAAATTCAGCACCAATTTGTGATTAAAAAAAAAACTCTTTCTAAAGTGGGTATAGAGGGAACATACCTCAACATAATAAAAATCATTTATGACAAACCCACAGCCAATGTAATACTCAACAGTGAAAAATTCAAAGACTTCCCACTAAAATCTGGAACAATACAAGGATGCCCATTCTCACCACTTCTATTCAACAGTACTGGAAATCCTAGGCATAGCAATCAGACAAGAAAAAGAAATAAAAGGATCCAAATTAGAAGAGAAGAGGTAAAATTGTCACTATATGCAGATGACATACTATATCTAGAAAACCCTAAAAGCTCCACACAAAAACTAATAGAGCTGATAAAGAATTCAGTAGGATAACAGGATACAAGATTAGCATACAGAAATCAGTTGCATTTCTTTACACTAACAAGGAAATATCATACAAGGAAGATAAAGAAACAATCCCTCTTAAAATTGCATCAAAAAAAACTTACGAATAAACCTGGCCAAGGAGGTGAAAGACTTATATGTGGAGAACTACAAAACATTGACTAAGGAAATTAAAAATGATTTAAAGAAATGAAAATATATCCCGTGCTCCTGGATTGGAAGAATTAATATTGTTAAAATTGTCCTACCACCTAAAGCAACCTACAGATTTAATGTGATCTCTACCAAATTGCCCAGAATATTTTTTACAAAACTAAAACAAATAATCCTAAAATTTATATGGAATCACAAAAGACCCAGAATTGCCAAAGCAATACTGAAGAAAAAAAAAAAAAAAAGGCTGAAGGAATAACCCTCCCAGACTTCAGACAATACTATAGAGCTATAGTAATAAAACACTGTGGTACTGGCACAAAAACAGACATATGGTTCAATGGAACAGAACAGAGAGCCCAGAAATAAACCCATGGACTTATGGTCAATCAATCTTTGACAAAGAGGCAAGAATACACAATGGAGAAAAGACAGTCTCTTCAACCTCATGCTATTAGGAAAACAAAATAAATGTATGTAAAGAAAAATATCATATTATATCACTTATATGTAGAATCTAAGAAAAAAGATACAAATGAACTTATTTATAAAACAGAAACAGATTTACAGACATAGAAAACAAACTTAATGGTTACTAGGGTGGAAATGGGGTGGTAAGGGATAAATTGGAAGTACGAGATTTTCAGATACTATGTATGTGTATATATATATGTGTGTATATATATGTGTGTGTATATATATATATATATGATAAACAAATGTGTATATATATGATAGATAAACAAGTTTACACTGTATAGCAGAGAACTATATTCAATATCTTGTAATAATCTATAATGAGAAAGAATATGAAAAGAAGATGTGTATGTATGTGGATGACTGAAACATTATGCTGTACACCAGAAATTGACACAACATTGTAAACTAACTATACTGCAATTAAAAAAATGGAAAACAAATTTGTCCTCCTGTTACATCAATTAAAAATATGGATGTGTGGAAATAAATACTAAATTGCTTACAGATTTATTCTATGTGCTTATTTTTTAATGAATGTTTGATTATTTTTAATAGAAAATAATTAGCTTAATCATACTTAGAGCAACCACAGAAAATTCTCTATTTTAAAATTTTCATTATAATGGGCAGGAAGGTAAAATAGCAAATCATTCTATTAAATAATAGACACTTGGAGATGCTAGTTACATGGGGAGGGCTGCTTTCTTCTAAATGCATCCTCACTGTCACGACTGCACGCTGTCACCTCAAAGGACAAGAAGGTAATGGTGGCTAAGGCAGATGTCATAGCCAGCACTTAGAAGGGAGAGGGGTATTTGCTGGATGGATTTTCATAGACAGAAAGAAGGGAGCCTTGCAAGACCAACGTGCGTGTATTTGTGTAATCAGTCCCTTGCAAACTGCCATTGTTGGTCCCTTCTCACTCTCCTGTATTGCTCTGGCAAAAATCTAAGCACTTGCCTCAGTCATTTACATGCCTCAAGGTCTTTGCAAATCATCTTGTTCAATAAAGAACCCTTCTTTCCTCCACTGTCCCTCTCAGTTGCTTTCTACTTCACTTAGAAGAAAATCTAATTTCTTTAACATGGCCCCCAAGGCTCTGCATGATTTGACCTTTGTCCAGATCTTCAACTCCTGTCATGTTTCTGCATGGCAACCTCACTGAACCAGTTTCAGTTCCTAGAAAACACCAACCTCTTGCCCACCTCAGGTTTTACATATGTTATTTATTTATTTCTTTTTAGAAAACTCCTTCACTTCTCCTCACTCATCAGTTAAAAGTCTTCACTTGACTAAAATGAACTCAGCTCCCTGGGTTCGGTTCAAATATTACGCCACCAACTCTCCAAGCCAAATCAGCTGCCACTCCCCAGCCTTTATTCTCTCTTGCAGAATTCAGTTAATTTACTTCATAGAAGTCACTGCAGTGTTTAATTATACAATCATGTGTATGTTTATGTCCACCTCTTCTAGTAGGTGGTAAACTCCATGAAGCAGGGACATTTCCTGTTTTATTTACCACTGTCACATACTGTCTGGCTCGCAGCCTGGGTTCAATATGTGTAAGTTCCTGAACCAAATGAATAAAATTTCATTACTAGCTACTTGAACAGATGAAGCTATTTAATCTTTGTAATTATTCTATACATAAAATGTTGTCTACCTGTATTAGATAGAACATTTAGTATTGGTGTCTCATATAATATCTACATTTACACAAGGTTTATGACATGGTGTAACTACCTAGAACGTCTTCCAGTTCACAAAGAATCTCCATTTTGTATTATTACATTTGAACTTTCAATCATCACTTTTGTTAGACTATACAACTGAAGTTCAGAAAGATAAGAGACGTGCTAAAATTCACATTCCTAATAAGATGGCAGATCTTTAGATTTTCATGTCAAGTACACTTTACATTATAGTATATTGCTCCAAGACTAAATTTTAAACCTTTGGAGAAATGGGTAGAATCACAGCTTCAATATGCCATTTATTCCCTTGAAGAACGATCATAGGAAACCTTACCTTTGATGCCATTCGTAAGACTGCATTACCAAATTTACCACCACCCCCACCCACCCCCGACAGAACACAATGCTAAATAACTTTCGCATCGAGATGAAAATATTTTAAATGATTTTATCTCAAGACAAGCTACCCCGTCTTGGTTTCCTGGTTCCATGCACTGATTAATACAGGTTAATGTGGTGTGGGAAGAATGTCACCAATTTTGAGGCGGGGAAGATGGTAAGAATTAGAGCTGGCTAGGCCTATCTATTACAACCCTGTCTTCACGGGTCTGTCCTCTCATCAGTAACCCATGTAGCTGTTTTGGTAGTTATTTTCCACGTTTGAACATGCAGGTGGCAAAATCCTGCTCGTGCGGCAATGCAGGCAGGTTATGTGACATTAGCAAACACAGACTCACATAGAGCCATTTCTCAAGGAATTGCTGCTTTCTCTTTATATTAATGAGAATAATAATAGTAATAGGTAACATTTACTGAATACTCGCCACGGTCAAAGCACTAGTTCAGATTTTTTTTAAGTCCTACTTAATTTTACCCTCAAACCGCTCTGTAAAGATATGCTTACTATTTACCATTTTGTTGACAAAGACACTGCATCTCCTAGGTCATAAAAACAAGCTTTAAGACTGTTCAGCTGGTCGGTTGTGCAGCTGGGATTCAAACTCAGATCTGCCTAGTTAAATCCCATTTTCTTTCCATGCTGGCAATATTGATCACTCTTTCCTTTTTGATTAGCAGCGAACTTTGGTTTATCTTCAACGTAGTGATCATTGTTCCTTTTCTGGGTATCTAACGTTTTCCGAACAATCTTTCAAAACCTCTACTGAGAATGGGTATGAAAAACAACCACGAAATGGTAATCACGTGAGGTGAAGGATGTGTTAACTAACCTTATTGTGGTAAACATGTCAATATATAGGTGTATCAAATCAACATCGTACACCTTAGTCTCACACAATGGTACATGTAAAGTATATCCCAGTAAAGTTGGGGAAAAAAGAGTAGGTGAGAGACACGAGCATGAAATCAGACGGAGCAGGAAATCTCATCTTCTCACTTACCAGCTGTTGATCTTGGGCACGTCATCTTATTGCAGTGGCCTCAATTTCCTTGTCTGTGAAATAAGAATAAAAATATTCATAAGCTAATTCATGGGATTCTCATGAGAAATATATAATGTATGTCATGCTCCTATATGTTCCCTAGACCATAGGAGATGTCCAATAGGTAATATTTTTATTACATTTAAAAAAAAATTTTTTAGTATTACTTTAGCATTTATTAGCTGGGTGACTTTGAAAAAGTTACTTAACCTCCCCAGGCTCCATATCCTCTTATCTAAAACGGGGATTATGGCATTATCACCTGTCCGATCATTCTGTCCAAATCAATTTTTGTTCAGACTGGGAAAGCTTTGAGAATATTTTTAAAAAGGCATTGAAACAATTTAGGTAATATAAATTTTAAAACAGTCACTAAAATTGGTTTCACTTATGTTAGTAGATTGACAAAATAGTTCTATACAAAAATATTTATAAAAATAAAATTATTTCTAAAAAATAAGTAATATATATCTGTATACTTTAAAAGAACATGAAAGATTTATAAATTACCTGAGCATTAAAAATAACATAAGCACAATAATCATTCTTGCTATATATTCACATAATTTAAGTAGTTCCTTAGCTACCTTTATCTCATAGCATATCACTGCTATTATTTCTAAAACATGTTTTTATATTTCAGTATTGATTTAGTTTTAATTCTTGCCTATAATCATCCTTAAAATTACATTTTGTAGTCAATAAGTTTGAAACTCATGATACCTCCAATTGCCTTTTTCATGTACAACATAATATTAGAGGAAATATATGAGAACATATTCTGTCTTTGAGAGCTGAGGATCATGGTGTGTTCTGCTAAATTCAAGACAGTCTGAATCATATTTTTCATAATAAATGTGGAAATATTTCAGCTCAGATAATTTCACAGATACCATCTTTTGCCTCCACTCAAAATAATAATGTTCAACAAATATCTTTATAACTAAAACTTGTCAATTAGTTGATTCCTTTTATTATTATTTTGAAGGTTTCCCAAATTTGCATTCTCCAAAATCATTGGTCCTTTCACTTTCATTTTATTATGATACAGAATGTAAATTTATATAAGTAAAACCAGAAGCTAGATCAAGAGATTTTTCCCACCAGCTGAGATATTCCAAAATATAATTATAGGATTGTAAAACTGAATCATGTACATTTACATTCTCATCATTTAATTTGTTCAGTTGTTTCTTTTGTAGGGATAAATTTCAGTGTCTACCTGTTTAAAGGCTTTGTCTTTAATAGTTGAAGTTCCCTTCAAAACTTCAAAAACTGAAATTCCACTCTTACACTGTGCTTAAATATCTCTTATTGTTTTTTAACAACATGAAATATTACAGAACTTGACTACGAAGAAAGATCAATAGAATTGCGGGACAATTACAAAATCATTTATTACAGGCTCAAACATATCTAAAATTAAATTTGTGATAGGCCATAAGAAAGAGAAAACGTATATTGTCACAATGATTTGTGTGTTTTCAATACCAGCCGCCAAATTTTGTAGTTAGTTCTCTTTATGTACAGGATATTTGTAAATTTTGATATTTACAGCTTGCATTAAAAAAATAGAATACGGTAGCTTGCTTGGATTATAAACTATGCACGTTTTCTAACAAATTTCCTGCACATATCTGCTCCATGAGTTCCTTAATTTATGAGGAAACAATTTTTTTTACCATACATTATACAGTAATACAAAATCTGTAGTCATATCACCCTGAAAACGAATACATCTTCAGTGTTCACCTTTAGAAATGAATTAACAAAAATGTTCAAAATAAACGCAGATGTTTCACTTTCAGTATAATGAACTTCCTCTGATGGCCCAATGGGGGTGCCCCTGCGTGCGATAAGTTGCCTTTCTACTGCTGCTTTCAAATTACTCTCTTTTTCTTTGACTTTTGTCAGTTTAATTATAATGCGTTTTGGTTTTATCCTTTTAGGGTTCAACCTATTTGGGGTCTTTTGAGCCTCATGAATGTGGATGTCCATTTCTTTCCCCAAGTTCAGGGACATTTTAGCCATTGTTTCTTTACATAGAGCCTCAGTCCCTTTCTCTTTCCCTTCTCCTTCCAGGGTTACAATACATTTATTCTATTTTTGTTGGTGCTCCATAAATCCCATAGGCTTTCTTAATATTTTTTCATCCATTTTTTTTTCCTTTTTCCTCCCCTGACTGGATAATTTTGAATGGAAATTGGGAACTTAATTTTTGTCTTCTGCTTTTTCGGGTTTACTGTTGACGTTCTCTTTGGAATTATTCAGTTTGGTCATTGTGTTCTTCACCTCTAGCATTTTCATTTGGCTCGTTTGGTGGTTTCTATTTTTTTGTTAAACTTCTCATTCTGTTCATGCACGCTTTTCCTAATTTTGTTGAATTGTCTATTTGTGTATTTTTGTACTTCACTGAGCTTCTTTAAGAGGGTAATTCTGAATTCTTTGCCAGACAACTCAGTGATCTCCATTTCTTTAGCATCAGTTACAGGAGCTTAGTTTCCATTAGAGGTGTAATGTTTACCTGATTCTTTGCAATCTTGGTAACCTTGTGTTGATACCTGTGCATCTCCTCTTTCAGACTTCATAGGTTTTGCTTCAGTAGGTTAAGACCTTTGCCAGTGAGCTCAGCTTGGGGTACTAGATGGGTCAGCTGGTCCCATCTGCAGACAGATGGAGCTTGCTACTGGGGTCTCTGGTTGGGTGAGGTCACCAGCCTTTGCACTAGGTCGGGGGCCAGGTTTTCACTGGCTGGGCTCCACCATTGGGAAGGCCTTCTGACTGGGCTTCATGTTCAACCAGGCTTCTGGGTGAGCTTCCTATTTGGGCAGAGTTGCTGGATGTTTTCCATGTTTGGATGGGGCCATTATCCAGGCTCTGTGATCACCCTTGGTCAGGTGGGGCCTCGGGCTGTCTTCCCCACCCTGGATGGTGCCCAGTGTCTGGTCTTCGAATTGAGGCACGGTGGGCTGTAGTCTGGGCTTTACAGTTGGGTAGGCCACTGGGTGTGCTCCACTGTTGGGAAAGGCTTGGGCTGGGCTCTCTGATCCGGTCTGGTCACTAAATGTACCCTGCATTAGGATGGGGCTGGTGACTGTTCTCTGGTAGGGCAGTACCACTGTCCTGACTTCTTCGTCAGGTAGGGCTGCAAACTATGCTCTGCAATTGTGTGGGGTCACTGACTGGTCTCCCTGCTTGGGTGAGGCCTCAGGCTGTTTAGCAATCCCTTGGGGTCATATGCTCTGCTCCATTGCTTGGCAGAATTGTAGGCGGAGCTTTGCAGCTGGGTGGTTCCATCAGCTGAGATTTAAGACTCCAGGGTCTTTTTAAGCCCCCTGTTTATGTAGGGCCAGAGGCAATGCTTCACAGTGGGCAGGGCTGCTGGTTTGGCTCCCTGTCTAGAGGGTCAGAGGATGTCTTTCATAGCTACAGAGTGTTGTGGCCACAATTCCCAGAGCAGTGAATCTGGATACCATGCTCAGCAGTTGGGCTGGACTGTAAATTTGGTCTCCTGCCTGGGCAGGGCTGTAGAACTTGCTTCATGGTCAATACAGCCCTGTGCTAGCAATTCAAATCATGCCAAACTGCTAACTGAGCTCCCTGGCCTGATTGGGTCACTGGCTCAGCTCTGCAGATATACAGAGCTGCTAGCAGGAATCTCTACTCACGTGCTGCTGAAAGCAGGCAAGTGGTCTGCCAACTTATGAGTGTAGGTTGCTGCAAACCCTGCCCCCCTTATCTGTCTCTGTGTGAATCCCACTAATTGTGCTCCAGAGATTCTCCCAGTTATCCCTGTGCGGTAGGACCTAAGGAAGCCATCCCCCTGCCCCTGCCCCGCAGGAAGCATCCCACAAAGCTGGGGAAGCTGGATATCCACCTCAGGTTCTCTTTTTCCCCACTGGAGAAGACACAGGCCCAGGGAGGCCTTCTCAGTGTGACACTGTGCCGTGGCCCCAGGAAGGGGTGATGTGGTCAAAGGGGAGCTCCCCTCTTGCCCTTCCTATGCACTCATGCTCGGTCTCTGCCATTCAGGAGGTGCTTCAACCCCGTCTGGGCTCTGCAGTTTTACAGCGCTGCCCTGTCTAGGCACGGCGGCCAGCTGGTCTTCCTGTTAGGGAGACTGTAGTTAGGAACGGCCTATGACACCTGTTTGATGGTGTCACCTACCTCCTTTGAGCTATTATTCTTAAAACCAAGTTTTGAAATACACAAAATATTAATTCCTTGATAGTCTTGATCTTTGTTTTTTATAAAAAATATTCTAGACATAGAACGCATTCTTTAATTTTGCATTTTCCTTGATTGAACTTTTAAGAGTGGTTGTAAAAGCATCTGCAAGGTGGACATAAGAGTATGTGTTGTTTCATATAAGCTTGTTTCCTTCTTTAAGGATGAAAGTATCTTTTCCCTTGTTCTGATTTCTGGTTTATCATTGAAGTCAATATTACTTTCGTTAATTCAGATTTTAAATCAATTTCTGATTCCATTTCAAGTATTTCACACAGCATTCACAACTTTTTTCTCTTTTCAAGTCCTCTGTTAAAATATCTAAAAGAACTGTGGCCTATGGAAAATATTCAAACACTGAGAAATGATAGTGAACATTAATGAGTTGTATTCAAGTACTGAATCATTCAGGAAGCCTAGCAAAGCAAAAGCACTACATAGAATCACATGTCAAAATTACTAATTTAATGACTTACTTTGTTTTTAGAACTCATTTCTTGGAATGCCATTATATATCTTAGAACACCACTCATGAATTTTGTGTAATGTATCTACAAGTATAAACATATTTTTTTTTTGCAAGAATGGCTCACAGTTAGCAGCAGACAGAGCCAAGAACATACACTTTAAAAATGGCAACAACACAAGCATGACTGACTGATGAGGTCATAACCATTTCTTTCCATCATGTTCCTGTCCCTCTTCCTTCAGGCTGGATGATTGCCTTTCTAGTCTCCAGAATAGTTGATCTCTAACATCATTTATGCTCAGATTCTAAGGTTATCCAATGACCCATGTCAGGTAACACATTACACAAAGACACAGAAGTAAGCATTAGCTAACTTGTCATCCTTCCTAAAACAAAGGATGAGATTATATATTTCATAATGTATTTATTCTACTTGCAGGGTAAACTCCAGAAAAATTTGCAAAGGGAGGCTACACATTAGACTATCCTAGAGATTTGAAAGACTGGATAAGGCCACCATTTGAATGCTTCTGTACTGCATCAGGAAAGAAAATCAGATGACCTCGAAGCCACTTAGAGCCTTAAAATAATGCTAAGATTTTGATGCCAGAGATTAACCCATTAAGCCATCACCATTGGCTGTAAGCATTCTGATACTCTGAGACTGGTGTGGAGCCTCTGTACTGCTTGAGGCTTAGTTACTATAGAAAAAAGAAAAGTCAGATTAAGCTGTCATCCAAAAGGAAATTAACATGTGCACCTAATTGGCTTAGGTTTATTTATTATTATTAGTATTATTAGTATTATTAGTATTATTAGTATTATTATTATTAATACAATTACAATTTGCATTTATAGAAAATATCACCATTCTTTTTCAATTACTATTTCAGAAAAGCAAGTTATTAAGATGAAGTTTGTGACAGAAGTAAGGGAAATTCATAAAATGCACTGAAATTACAGCTAAATCCAAAATGGGCGTATCAGCACATGAGTAGGAACACATTTTCAAGTTCTTGATATGCTTGGCCTCTATCCCATACCATTAATTACTTCTCAACGCAAATGGGCAAAATCGTTAGCGATTTGCTCAGCAATAGGTGAAAAGATGTGTTTCCTTTTTCCTCTCGCTGTGGAAAATTGTCCGCATTGTACCGCAGTGCTGAGCAAGTTATTCTTAGCAGTGAGTCTCCTCAGACATTTTATGGCAGCTTGGGGAATATTAAATGTATGATTAATAAATAATTACAACCATGTGTCCTCTCCTCAACTCACACTCAAAAGAAATTTTGACTGTGTGACACTTGAGAGGAGTTCTGAGAACAATATATTTATACATTTTAACTTAGATTTATTCCAGAGTTAAAGTACAAATATTTACATATCCCATGCCTACTTTACATATAGAATTATTTTAACCACCATGGGTATACAGCTACCTCCAGGGAGAAGTGCGGGAAAGAATTTAGCAGCAGGAAAACACGGTAAACAACGATTTAGGACAGAAGGTAAAGAGCATCGTAAAGACGGAGAATCTGAAATTAGAGGAAGAATTTGTAATTAGGTGGAATGTAATCACTCAGCTGGAATTTGTCTGCGTTACCAGAACAGGAGCATTTTGTTATTGTTGTGCAAAGTGCTTTCAGATATTTCATTAACAAATCAAGCAGAAAATCCCATTTCAGTCTTTTTCACCACCTCTCTCTCTACCTAACATCTACAATTCGATATGAACTTGGCTTGTCAGTCGTTGTGCAGGGGCATGATATTGGGGTGACTACATCACTGGCAGCAGGTTACAGTCATGGGGAGCCTAGGTCCTGAATTTTCTGGAAAAGTCCCAGATTCCTACTTGATCAATTCTATGTGCTACCTTTTGGTTCCAAAGTTATAATCACTGTGACTACGGAACCAACAGCTGTGGCTGGATGAGAGGACACTTCTAGCTACAGCTCAGCCACTCAGTGCACATCCAAAAATGTTTCTTAAGTAATTTTGGCGGCAGTCTCTACCCTCTCCTTATACAATGGCGTGAGTGGGAAAATGCCAAACAGCCTCTTATCCCATAGCTTACCTAGCATTAAGCAGGATGGCCTAGCAGTTAAAAACACAGACTGGTACCAGTGTGCCTGGAACTGAATCCCAGCTCTGCTAATCCCAGCTCTGTGTGACTCTGGGCAAACTAATTAACCACTCTGTGCCTCAGCGCCTTCATCTGAGGCTGATGACAAAGGTACTTTCTCATGGAGTTGTTACAGAAGGGTTTGATGAGTTGATATACATAAAGCACCTAAAACAGCACAGAACAGTAAGTGTGCATAAGTATATTCCTTCAATATACACATATGAGAAAGGACCACATATGAGCTTAAATTCTCTATTAATTCAGTTATTCAACAGCCATTCCCTTTTTGTACTCCAGCTCAAAACACCTTAAAAGATGGGTTTTGTTCTCCATAATTATGAGAAAATAGATTAGAGAGGTAAAGAAACTTGTCCACAGTCTCATCTGACACCCAGTATTTACGACCTTATATGTCTGATTTCAAATCTGTGCTCTCTAAACTCTGCTTCCCCAAGGTCCCTACAGATTTTGCAAGATGATTATTACTTTATTACAATGTGTCTTGGTCCCAAGTTCATTGTCTGCAAAAATGTGTAACAAGCATGATTGCTGGACATACACTGATTAAAAAGCAATGCTTCTGGTTCACTTCCTCACAGTAAAGAACAGCTGTTAAAGAACCAGATTCCACAGTGAGACTGCTTGTGTTCATGATATCAGCTCTACCACTATCTAGATAACCTCGGGCTTAACCTTTCTATGCCTCAGATTTCTCTTCTATTAAATGAGCATCATGGTCCCTAGTTCAGAGGGTTATTTAAATATTTAATTAATTAAAACAAAGCATTAGAATAGTTCCTGGCACAGAAGAAGCAACATAGAAATGCTTCCTGTTAACATTCTCATCATCCACTGCTACTTGGAGGAGCTGGGAGAAGAGACGTTTAATGGCCCTACACCAATGTAATCATGGCCGTACAGAAATGGGTAAATGTGTTTCTAGCTTTCATTTAAACAGAAAGCCACTCTTCCTGTCAAGGGACTTCATCCTCCTTCCTCACAAACACATTGCATTTGTGTGTAGAAGGACACTGCTCTCCAAAGAAGAGACACTTAAAATGCTCAGCTTAGAGATACAGACACCTGGGATGATGCAGACCCAACCAACAATAAACAAAATGTTGAAAGGAGGTGAAGCCTGCCACATAAACTAACTGTTAAAGAGTCAGTGTCCGATAACTAGCCTTTGAGCAAGTAAATAAACAAAGAACGAAAATGTAGTGGAAGAGGTCCCACTGACCTGGCTGAATGAGAACAATGTCACAGACAGAAGGAGATGAAGATGGAACAGAGGCATCCCCTTGGCTTCATCTGTTCAAAGCTTACAGTAAGCAAGGAATGAAGAGGGAAAGGATGTGATTTCAGAGATCCTACAAAACCCTGAAAGTTTGTTGTATGCATGTAAACAGTATATAGCTCTTTGTACAGAATACACCCTTAATTTTTTTCTCATTTGCATAGAATTCTAAATATAAAAGTCCTTCCGGGGATTGTGAAAGAGAATTGCCCCAACTGGCTGGACCCCAACTCAGCTGTTAAATTGGAGATCCTGGTGTTCGGAGTGTACAAAATAAGCGGTTCTTATACAATTTTCTCTTACTAAGGCTTATTTCTAAGTGGACTCTTCTTAGATTTGTCTTGGTAGGGTTTTAGTTTCCCATTTGCTTTTTCCTTTGTTTTCAGTAGAGGGAAAAACTTGAACAGATTTGTTGAGAGACTGAGTGAATGGGTCACTAAGAGGATTGTAGATTTTAATAGACTCCTCTCTTGCCTTCCCACGCAGCTATTTCCTAAAACCCTAAGTTTGAAGGATTTGAAATAGAACTTTAAATATTATAGAGCTGAATCATCAAAGAGTTTTAAACCTGCCACTGGATGAAGGACAGAAAGAAAGGACCATCTGATCTAATGGCATGAATTCTTAGCACTGAGGATGGTTCCCCTGGAGCAGAACAGAGAAAAACAGGGAGAGAAAATACTTAATTGAACCAAAATAGGCTACAATGACATACATGGAAATCAAAGCTTTAAAATGACAAATTAAAATAAAGGGTAAAGAAAGCAAAGGTGAAGTTAACTTTCTTTCCTAGCGGCTGCTAACTTATCTAGGGCAATGGCTTTCAGATGCTAGAAAAAGCACTGATCCATAATGACGTTTTCAATGTTTCTCTACAAAGTGAGGACAAAGTGGAGAGTTTTTTTTTTAAGTGTACTTTTTTTTATTTAAAGGATTATTCTTTATTCTGGGAGTGTGTTCCACCTCCATTTTTTTTAAAAATTAAAATGCCCTTTAATTGGAAGAGATGGTGACAAAATATGGTAGCTTATTTCTTCATTTCAATGCCCTTAACGATTGAAATTAAAGATCAACAACACTATATGACCTCCTCAAATCAGAAAAGAAAAATTCTGATCCAAGGGAAAAAAAGGCCTGAGACCCAACAACCTGAGTTAGTTCTCTTCTACAGGCTGGATCAGAATTACCTTGGAAGCCGTTTCAAAATAGACACTGCTCCTTCTGTGTGTTGTGAGCTCTCAGAAGGAAAGCTGGGAAGAGAGGGGAAGGAGACGTGTATTTTTATATAAGATTCTGATACAAACCCTAATTGACACGAACAGTTCTCAGAGGAGACTCGTCGACTATCATCCTTAGAAGACCCATATCTTTTTACTTTTGTATTTTTCTTGAATTTACTCACCTCTGTGGGCAGGAGACAAGTAGTTTACAATGGATTTTCCTAAATAAGAGGAATAACATTTTAGGAAACAAGTATCTATGCTCCACATAAAAAAAGATCTTTGAAGGAGAAGCTTCAAGAAAACAGCAATTCTTTTCATAAAGAAATCATAATATATTAAGACTCTAGGGATATGACAAATATAGTCTTGACTGTGGTGGCAAGCCAAATAAAGTCCTTGAGCTAATTTTAATGGAAAAATTTCTACACAGAAAGCGAATAAGTAGACGTACTCTAAAAATATGTATTTCTTGTGCTCTAAAAAGCTACATGGGGGAATGCTAAAACACATATTCAAACTGTGCAAGATGGGTGAAAGTGTAAAAGTAAATCCGGATTTCTTTAACACTGTGAAGCAAAATAAAATTTTTAAGATACTGAGTTCCCCTCTGTCCTTGAGATCGGTCTAATATAATCATCTTTCTGTTCCAATCCAGCTAATTTCCTCCCTGTCCTGTATATATACATATATGTATATAAACACATACAGCATTTACTTAAGGAACTAATGCTACACCCTGTCCCTACCCTCACCCGACCCTACTGCCAGCATAAAATATGTCTTGACCCTTCCTATGCAAATCTTACTCATTCTCTAAAGCTTATGTTGTTTACACAAACACTAGACACTTAGCATGTGCCAGGAACTTGCTAGGGCCCAAAAGGCCATAAAGAGCAATTGCAGGTTTTAAGGAGATTTGTGTTTTAGGTGTGGAATATGGCTTTGGAAGAAGCCTTGTATAGAAACGGGGAGATTCTTTAGGAGGCTGCTGTAATCACCTAGGACAATAACAATCAAAGTGTGATCTCGCAATCAACAAAATCAGAATCACCTGGCGACTTGGTAGAAATGCAAATTTTCATGCCCCATCCCAGACCTACCAGATCACAAACTACGGGCTCCATTCCAGCATTCTGCAGTGTAGCAAGCCTGCCAGGTGATGCTGATACACACTGGAGTGTGTGAACTTAGAAGAGAGGTGGGAGACGAGATTAGCGGCCATGGATTTGGAGAGCAGAACACACTCTCCAGATATGACTGAGCTGAAAGACATGATGACTGATTAGATGACAAAGAAGAAGTGAAATAAAATGTCAAGGCTTATGACTTGTGTGACTGATGCCTAGTAGAGCCTTTCAGGGACACAGAAATATAAGAAAAGTTCAGATTTGGGGCGGTCAGTGAAGAAGCTAAATGCTTGTTTCATACTGGGATGCGTCCACTCTGAAGTTTTAGGCATTCCCATGAGTATGTCCAGAATGGTGGTGTAAGAGAGAGACTGAGCATCAGAAGAAGGATTAAGACACGAGTGATCTTAGGAGTGACTGAAGTTGAAGAGCTAATAAAACAAGGGAGCAGAGGCAGTCACTAAGGAGAGCATCAGAAGTGAGGGAAACTGAAGCTGGGATCTGGAAAACACTAATATTTGAAGAATAGATGACGGCAGAACCTAGGAGAGAAAAAACATAATCGTGGTATTTTATAAGTTCAACAGGGCAAGAGTTTCAAATGTCACAAAGAGATTAGGGTAAGGAGAGAAATATATCCGTTGCATTTTGAAATGAAGACAGTTGTGACTTTGCTAAGAAAAATTTCAATGGTGAAGAAATGAGATTTCAGTCGGAGAGAAAAAACAAATGAATTAGGACTTCTGGTTTCAGCCACAACATGAGAAAGTTTAGACTTCATTGCTGTTATCCTTACAATAAAAAAAAACAAAGCTGAACAAACTGAGAGCAAATGACTTTTCTTGGACCCATCAGAGAACTGATCACCACCCCCAAAATCTGGAGAGAAGGGTTCATCCAAGGAAAAAGAGGCAAGGTATGTTTATCCCACTCCTAGCCAGGTCACCATCTGTCCTCACACTAAAGACTGAGTTACTTCAATTCCTATCACCCGATACAAGATGCCAAGCTTTGGGCAAAAAAATTACAAGGCATGCCAAACACAGTAGGAAAAACAAAACAAAACAAAACATATACACACACAGGATGAGAGACAAAGCAATTATCAAAACCAGATTTGTTATGACACATTTTGGGATTATCCCATAGGAACTTAAAATAACTACAGTTAGTTTGCTAAGTGATCCAGTGGTAAAAGTAAACAAACATCTGGGCAATGCCAGGGATGGAAACTCTTAAGAAGGATCCAAAAGGAAATGCTACAAATAACAGAACTTTGTAACAAAAAGAAGGGTGTTTGATTGGCGTATTAGTAGACTTAATACAGTGGAGGAAAGAATCGGTGACTGTGATGATAAGTCATCAGAAAATTCCCACACTGAAACGCAAAGAAAATATGGGAACTTTTAAAAAATAGGACAGATATCTAAGAAATGCAGGACAATTTCTAAAAGCATAACTTAGGCATAATTGGAATATCTGAAGAAGAAGGAAATAAAGCAGTAATGGATTGTAACCTAGAGTACAAAATATCCATGAGTCTACAGTGATATAAATGATTGAATAAATTAATAATTGGGGAAAACCAGATATATTATCCATGCAGAAGAATTCCAAATAATTGTACAGACATTTCATCCTTGGGAAGATGGAGCATAATTCTTCACCCCTTAAGAACTGGCTATCCATTGAAAACTTTCTTCCAAAGAGCACATACATCAGGGAAAAAATAAGACTTTCTAAAAATTATGCTAACAGCTGGATATTCCTTTGCATTAAAATGAATTTTGATCCATGCCTTGCAACATATCCAAAAAATAATTCAAAATGGATCATATACTTGAATATAAAACCTGAAACTAGGAAACTTTTAGTTGAAAACAAAGGAGAAAATTTTTGTAACACTGAGGCAAAGTTTCTTAAATGTGACACCAAAATCACAATCTATAAAAGAAAAAAAATTACATTTTTTTTTATAAATCCAAATTAAGAACTTTTGTTTTTCTAAAAATAACATTGACAAAGTGGAGAGACAAGTCATAGACTGAAAGTATTTGCATATAATTGTCAAAACTCTTGTGTTCAGAATATATCAAAATTTATAATTCAATAGTAAGAAGATAAATAAACCAATAGATTAAAATTGGCAAAAAAAATTTGAATAAGCACTTTACCAAGTTAGATATTAAAATGACAAATAAGCACATGAAATAATACCAACAAAACACAGTCAACCACAGAATATACCACTAAAACCCCACTGGAATGAGTATAATCAAAAAGGTTTTCCGAAAGTTGTAAAGAATGTTAAGACACTAAAATTCTCATACACTGCTGTGAGAAATGTAAAAATGTTACAACCATTTTGGTGAAAGTTCAGTAGTTTCCTTAAAAAAAGGTAAACATACCCTTCCCATACAACACAGCAGTTTCACTCCTACATATCCCCCAAGGTAAATGAAAATATGGCCGAAGACTTGTACGTGATGCTCATAGAAGTATTAGTTTTGATATCCAAAACCTGGAAACAACCCAAACTTCTATCAGCAGATGAGTAAAGAAACTGTGGTCTATCTGCACAATAAAATACCTCTCAGAAACAAAAAGGAACACACCAGCAATACATGTAAAACAAGAATGAATCCCCAAAACACTACGCCATCTGAGAGAAGCTAGATACAAAAAACTACATATTATACAAATCCAATACCTTGGAATTTCTAGGAAATATAACACTATGAAGACGTAATCAGGTCAATGGTTGTCTAGAGTGGGGAGTGAGAATGGGGTTAACTCAGAAAGGCATGAGGGAGCTGTTGAGATGATGGTAGTGTTCTAAAGCTGGAATGTGGTGACTGAATATATCTACTAAAACTCATAGAGAACTGTACCCTTAAAGTAGGTAAATTTTAAGGTCTGTAAATTGTATCTCAATAAAGCTGTTTTAAAACAGTGAATATTTGCTAAGGAAGTAGACATTGTACTTATCTGAAAATTGATTATGAAAGGAAAACGATAAGGCATTAAATAGTAAGTAAACAAGTTTGATGGAGATTTATTTTCCCTTATAAAAATGAGAAACAGTTGAGTATAGTATAGTATAAAGGAGCCAGTAAAGAATGGGAGTTTAAAAACATAAAAAAAATTAATTTATCCAGATCTTTGAAGAGCTTTCGAAAGCAATTAGATGGATTCACTTAGGATAAAAAGGGTAACTTCATCCTCTGCAATGGGAGAGAAGGTGGAAAAGATGAAATTAAAGATAACAAGCTGTGGTGATGGGGCAGAAAGGCAGCAAATTAAGAGTTCTATCCTGGTGGTGTCACTTCTTGCTTACTTCGAATTAAATGGAAAGAATATATTCCTTAATAGTTCAGTTTCCTCCTGATGGTTATGAACTCTTCAATTAACTAACATGAATACAGTCTGGCACTCTTGCTAGCTGAAGTGAATTTATACCTGTCGTAATAACAATAAAACTTAGTAGAACAGTCTTCAGCATGAGGTGTATACAGTGGGGTCTGAGTATAGAAGAGTTTAGATAAGCACCTGACCTTGGAGGCAAAGAGTAAATAATTGCTTCCATCTTCCTGTTGGGTGTTTTTTTCCGCTCTACTCCATAGCACAAGGTAGACAAGAAAAAGGGGGTGGTTAGGTGGCTCCATTAATGTTCCAACAGTTTTCCAAAAGATTTCTCTGCAACTGCATTATCTCAGGTTGATTGCTCAACCTTACTGGCTTTTCTCCCCAGCTGGCACCCACTTCAACCTACCACCTCCCAGTCCCATCTGCCACTATGTTTTACCTCGAAGTCCTCTTTAATTATTTTACCTGTGTGTGTTTCTCCTCTGCTGGGAGCACTGTGAGTAGGGAAGCAACATCTTAGGCTTCCTTGGAGTCCCTGCATTAGTGCCAAGTAATTGGTCATGCAAATCTTAAGATTTGTTAAATTGGAAATAATTTAAAATCATTATGGAATAACTACCAATAAGCTATTTGGAAACAAAATCTTTTCTAAGATATTGGTGATAACTATATATGCCAGATCTCATTTCTAATTTGGATTCTTCCACTAAAGAGCTGGATGGTGTTAGACAAGTGACTTAATATCTGTGAGCCTCCATTTCTTTATCTGTAAAATGAATGGGTTGGCTTAGATAGTTTAAAAAGTTAGCAATTTTTTTCCAGTTATAAGTGAACAAAAGGACTAGTGCTAATTGTTTAAAATCCAAAATAGGTAGATGTTTATAACAGAGAAAGGAGAGAATAATATTTGCTTATTCCTGGATCTACCATTGCAATTTCACAGCACAGAGAATAAGATACATAACACTATTTTATATTTGAATGTTCTTCTAAAAATTGATTTTAATGTAAGTTCTTATTCTAGCATTTGATGTTGCTGAAAGAGAAAACAATTTCTAGGAAAGAAAAATCAATTTTAAAATGTGTATGGATGAAAAATATGTATAATTTCCTATATCCTATGGAATTGAAAATTACTACTCAAAAAAAGCAGTTACACCCGTGATAAATTTCTATTTCACATACATGAAAAACATTTTAATGTGTCAAAAATCTCAATTTTAAGTCTTTTACAGCAAAATTTAAATATGCTATCTTTTTTGCTTGATGATGTAGCTTAAAAACTATCTATGGAGTTAGGTTATTTTTCTCTGAGAAAGATTGACCCAGGATGATAGTAAAAGATAAGGAAATCTTGTCCATATTAGAAAAAGCTTAAAGAAAATCTAGTGAATGGCTTGAAGGAGTAAAACCTAAGCAATAGGTAAAAGTGGAAGTCGTTGACTTGTTCAAAGGGGAACCTAAAATCAGAGGTAGAAATCACGGCTATATAACCTACAGCATATTTTTTTCTAAACTGCACTGCCCCACAATGAAGAGTACCAGCAAGGAAGCCAGCTTTGGGGACTAGGGTTCTCAGACAAGATTGGTGAGACCAGCTGCCAAAGAGACTTTAAAAGGGATTCTTATGGTAGACAGTTGCAATTTCCCTTATAGAAGTCTTTGATTCACAATAAAGTTCACAAGTAGAAGACTAAGTAAATTCTAGTGAGCTCATAAGGTTGTAATATAAACTTTCTCCTTTTTTGTACCAGAAACTAACCAATTACTTCATCCAATAAGTACTGATAATTATTTACTAAGGAAAAGTGAATTTTTTATATAAAGGTCATATAGAGGATTGACATTAGTATCTGCTAAATCCTAACTATTCACCATCTGCCAGGCACTGTTCCAATGCTGTGCATTTACTATTCAATTGAATCCTCACAACAACCATCTGAAGTATTACACAATTCTCATTTTACAGATGCAAAAACTGAGAACCAAGGAGATTCAGAAGTCCACATAACTAATAAATGGAAAGGGCAGAATCTGAATACCAATGGTATGCTCACGGATGATAACTTCATTCATTATAGGTACAGCAGTCCTTTCACACACATTTTCTCACTGAAGTCATCTGTTTTCCAATGATTTGTTTATTCTAATGTGGTGAATGTGAAAAGGGGATCAGGAAAAATTATCTCAGCATCTGGATCACTGTCTGCTGGCTCCTTTGACAAACTTCATTAATCTTTCAGAATCTTTCTCCTGGTTATAGGACTTTTCAATTAACTAGCATGAATACAGGGAAGTGTCTTGACTAAATGAAGTTTACTTATACCTGCAGTGTCACAATGCAGTATGGCATGATCTTTAGCATCAGTCAACTCTAATCCCACAAAATAAAACTGACTATCTATTAAGAAAGATCTTTTACAAACAAAAGTTATCACTTAACTTAGTTTCTACCAAAAAAAAAAAAGACTGAACTGGTAATCAGACTAAAAATCTATTTAAAAGAAATAATGGGAAAAGGGTATGTAAAATATATTACTTATAGTTGTAAAAATTCAAAACTATCTAAATGCCCCCATAAAAGATTAATGGTTAATTCAAATAAAGAATTGTACATCTATACACTGCTGGTGGGAATGCAGTTTGGTGCAGCAGTATGGAGAGTCCTCAAAAGACTAGGCATAGACTTACCATATGACCCTGTCATCCCGCTCCTGGGCATTTATCTAGAAGGAACCCTACTTCAAAAAGATACCTGCACCCCAATGTTCATAGGAGCACTATTTACAAAAGCCAAGACATGGAAACAACCTAAATGTCCATCGACAGATGACTGGATAAAGAAGATGTGGTATATTTATACAGTGGAATAGTATTCAGCCATAAAAAATAACAACATAACGCCACTTGCAGCAACATGAATGTTCCTGGATAATGTCATTCTAAGTGAAGTAAGCCAGAAAGAGAAAGAAAAATACCATATGAGATCACTCATATGTAGAATCTAAAAAAAAAAAAACAAGAACATAAATACAAAACAGAAACAGACCCATAGACATAGAATACAAACTTGTGGTTGCCAGGGGGTAGGGGAGTGGGAAGGGACAGACTGGGAGTTTGAAATTTGTAGATACTGACAGGCATATGTAGAACAGATAAACAAGATTATACTGTATAGCAGAGGGAAATATATACAAGATCTTGTGGTAGCTCACAGCAAAAAAGAATGTGACAATAAATATATGTATGTTCATGTAAAACTGAAAAATTGTGCTCTACACTGGAAATGGACACAACATTGTAAAATGACTATAACTCAATTAAAAAATGTAAATAAAAAAAGAATTGCGTATCTATAAATATATTTTCATCCATTCAATGAGAATCTTGTTTTGAAAAACAGTTAATGTCATCAAAAATTCTTACTGTATAATATTGGGGGGAAAGGATGCCAATACATGCAAAAAATGAATTAGAAGCCTACATTCCAAAATATCATTAGTGATTATATCTTGGCAGTGTGATTATAGGTGATTTAAATATTCTTTTTAGTGTTTCTGCTTTCCACATATTCTACAATATCCGTACTGTGACTTTTATAATAAAATATCTATATTACAGTAGAATTTCCCAGTTGATTTTTGAGTAGTAAGGTGATATTTATACTTCATACATTTTCTGAAAATAATGGGTATATGCATGGAGTGTTATACGCAAACATTTTAACATGCTATTTAATTTAATTGTTAAAAGAAACTTATGGGCTTCCCACTTGCAGCCAAGATCAAATGACCTATATTGGATTCACCATCCTGCTTGAACCAAAACACTGGGTAAAATACATGAAACAATGGTTTTAAAGACACTAGATATTGGGCAATGAAGGATATTGATCCCTGAGGGACAGGACTCAAATGAGATGATCCTTGAGATTGTCTCAGCTTCCTGCCTTGAGACATTTCCAAGCCATGACTTGGGGTGAATAGGGAGGAACCCAGGCAAAAGACAATGGCTTCCTGACATGAAAGCATCTGAGTCCAGGGCACACAAAGATAAAGTTCACAGGACAGAGCACTTTAATAATGCTACACAGAGCAGGAACTCTGAAGATCCACAATGTGAGAAAACTAAGAAGGATTAGAAGGGACAGTACCAAACTCACGCAAGGCTGGGAATACTGCCTGTTCCCACAAGCCAAACTGGAAAACATCAGAATTTATAGGGCATTGGGAGGAGTACTCAAACAAGGATTTTTTTCCTTAGTAGTGGAGGAAAATTAGCCTTGGACTAAACGCTGCTCTGCTTCTATACAACAAATCTTAAAAGCAAGACCAAAAGGATAGCAAAAAGCAATTATGTTGCATTCTTGAACATACTTTAAGAATATTCAGAGTGATACAAAGATATTCAGCACACAATGAGATTAGCATCTACAATGTGTGGAAACAAGTATTTTTTTAAAATAATAATGGCCTGCAAAGAGCCAGAGAAAAGAACTCATGATGAGGAGAAAAATCAATCAAAACTGACCCAGAAATGATAGAAGTGTTAGAATTAGCAGACAAAGACATTCAAACAGTTATAATAACTGTATTCCACTAATTCAAATAATTAAGTAAGAAAGTGGGAAATATTTAAAAGACTCAAAGTGAACTTCTAGACTTGAAAACTGCAGTAATGAGAAGACAAATATACTGAGTGGGGTAACTGGCAGATTAGAACATAAAGACATAGCCACAAAACTATACCAGATAAAACAGAGAGAAGGCAAAAGAGTAAGCACAGGGTTAGTAAGCTGTGGGAAAAACTCACCTGGCCTGATATATATATATGAGAAGAACATATATATATATATATGAGAAGAACAAAGTTGGAAGATGGATACTACCTGACTATAAGACTTAACTATAAAACTACAGGAATCAAGATGGATGGCATTACCAAAAGAATAGACAAAATAGGTCAATAGAACAGAATAGAGAACCCAGGAATATACACATACAAATATAGTCATACTATTAGTCAACTTTGACAAAGGAGCAGAGGCAATAAAATGGAGCAAAGATAATCTTTTCAACAAATGGTGCTGGAACAACTGCATATCTATATGCCAAAAAAAAAAATCTAGACACAGACTCTAGACAAAGGTCTTACACTCTGCAAAAATTAATTCAAAGAGGATCTGTACCTAAATGTAAGATACAAACTATAAAACTTCTAAAAGATAATGTAGGAGAAAACCTAGATGACCTGGGTATGGCAATGGCTTAATAGATACACCAAGGGCATGATTCATAAAAGAAAAAAATTAACAATCCTGAACTTCATTAATATTAAACACTACTGCTATGCAAAAGATACTCTCAAGAGAATGAGAAGACACTACAGACTGGAAGCAAATACCTGCCAAAGACACATCTGATAAAGGATGGTTCTCCAAAATATACAAAGAACTCTTAAAACTCAACAATAAAAAACAAGCAACTTAATTTAAAAATGAGTGAAAGATCTGCATAGACACCTCATCAAAGAAAAAAGGCATATAGCATATGAACATATGCTCAACATAATGTGTCTTTAGGTAATTGTAAATTAAAACAATAATGACATACCATGATACACCTAATAGAATGGCCAAAATCAAAAATATAGAGGATGTGGAGCAACAGGAACACTCATTCATTGCTGGTGGGAGTGCAAAGTGGTGCAGCCACTTTGGAAGACAGTTTGGCAGTTTTTTACAAAACTGAACGTACACTAGCCCCCACTTATCCACAGGGGATACGTTCCAAGATCTCCAGTGAATGCCTGAAATTGTGGATAGTACCGAACTCTAAATATACTATGTTTTCTCCTATACATACATACCTATGATAGTTTAATTTATGAATTAGGCACAGTCTGAGATTAATAATAATAACTAATAATAAAATAGGACAACTCTAATAATATACTGTAATAAAAGTCAGGTGAATTTGGTATTTCTCTCTGTCTCTCAGAATATCTTATTGTACAAATTTAGTGTCTTTTCCATCTTAACTAAGCACTTGCCGTGGATGGTGGCCATTAACATCTGCAGTTTGAGGTGCAAAAGCAAAACTAGCATGACTAATTTTCCTCTTCACAATTTCATGAGTAGAAGATTTGTCCTTGCTGTAGACCTTAGCAGCCTCAGCACATAATTTTTTCTCTTCCTTATTAAGTCAAGAACTTTCACCTTTTCACTTAAAGAAAGCTCTTTATGGCTGCTCTTCGGCATGTCCAAATTGCCAGCATTACTACTCTTACACTTTGGGGCCATTATTAAGTTAAATAAGTGTTGCCTGAACACAAGCACTGAAATACTTCAACAGGCAATCTGATAACCCAGAGGATACTAAGTGACCAGTGACACGGTACAGTGAACAAAGCGATGATTCATGTCCTGGGCAATACAGAGCAGGATGATGCAAGATTTCACCACACTACTCAGAATGGCGTGCAATTTAAAACCTATGAATTGTTTATTTCCGGAATTTTTGTTTAATATTTTTGGACCCGTGGTTGATCACGGGTAACTGAGACCACGGAAAACGAAAACGCAGATAACAAGGGAATACAGTACTCTTATACTATCCAGCAATATTGCCCCTTGGTGTTTACCTAGAGAAGTTGAAAACTTATCTGAAAAAACTTGCAATAGGTGTTTAATGAAGCTTTATTTGTAATCACCAAAACTTGGAAGTAACTAAGATATCCTTCAGTAAGTGAGAGGATAAATAAATTGTGCTGCATTCAGACAATGGAATACTATTCAGGGGTAAAAACAAAATAAGCTATGAAGTCTTGAAGAGACATAGAGGACTCTTAAGTGCATATTACTAAGTAAAAGGAACATATCTGAAAAGGCTATACAATGTGTGATTCCAACTACACGACATTCTGGGAAAGGCAAAAATATGGAGACAGTTAAAAGATTAGTGGTGACCAGGAGTTGAATGGTGAGGAAGAACGAACAGGCAGAGCACAGAGGATTTTTAGGGTAGTAAAATTTGTATATATGATACTGTAGTTAACAGATACATGTCATTCTACATTTGCCAAAGCCCATAGAAAGTACAACAACAAGAGTGAACTGTAATTAAACTAAGGACTTTGGGTGATAAAGATGTATCAATAAAGGTTCATCATTTAACAAATGTACCACTCTGGTAGGGGACGTTGATCATGGGGGAGGCAGTGCATATGTCAGGAAAGTAGTATATGGGAAATCTCTGCACCATCTGCTCAATTTTGCCATGTAGCTAAAATTACTTCTAAAAGTTCACTTAAAAAATCCTCCACCCCCAAATACAAAGGTGTGGGATTGGCTCATGTGCCTCTATAACGCAGAGTCCGAGTTAACTTTGACATATGATGAGATGCACCAGTTGGCAAACCTTCACACTTTAATCTATCCTGGGGCTCAAGATACAGTTTATACCTGGGATCCCAGTAAATTTCAATAATGTAAACCCTATATTTTGGGGGTAGTCACCAGACATAAAAGACAAACAGGCAAGATTCACCTCAGCCAACAGAACTGTTTTCATGCCTAAATTCTTTATAGCTGTAGCACTCATTTCCCTAAAATATCCCAGGGTGAGCATGGACACTCTGACTCAACAGGTAACAGATTTAAGTGATCTTAAAATTTTAGCACTGATAATCAGCTTGACAAAGTGGGACTCCAAGTACCCCACCCCCGGTTAAAAGTAATTAACATGGCCCGAAATTAATGAAAACAGCTCCTTCAAAGACTGAAATCCATTATATGAGACCTACTCGGAGAAGAGGCGAAGGCACTTATCTCACTTCTCAGAATGTGCAATAGCAGGCTCTTGAATAAGGAATTCAACAGAAACCACTTGCTTTACAAGGCCTCAGGCTTCAGGCCTCATAAATGCCCTAACAGCTTATTTAAACACGTTCAGATTTAACTAAAATGTGGCACATTTTAATCATCAGTCAAATATCAGAGTGAACTGTAGTAAAGAGTTTGACCCTTTTTTTAAAAAAATTTTTTACTACTGATAGCTTTCAAGTCCCACTCCTCCCCCTTCTCCTACTGTTTACACTTCTGGGAAAGCCCATGTGCTCTCTCCTGTAATGCTTAAGTCAGGCAAGCCCTGGCCTTCATGCAGGAGCCATGCCTCCAGCCCCACTCCCTAACCACAATAGAAGTCAAACCCAGACACCCTCTCCTTGCTCTCGGAAGCCATTTCAGACCTGCCTGGGAGCCTGCTCTGCTCTCCGCAAGACGACGTGTTAGGTGCATTACAAATCTCTTCATACTCTCTTGGTGCATTTGTGGCATCATCAGTCTCAGTATTAAACATAATTATGTGTGGGGAGTTGAGCCCATTTCCCATGGGATGGTCATAACAGACTCCAAGCCACTATTCTTAAAATTAGTAAACAGAGAAAAAGAATCAAACATTCAGGCTGCTTTTTCCATATCAACTATATTCCAGGACAACCCAATGCAGAAGAAATGAAAGAATGAGAAACATCATCATATTGCAAATCTGATGGAATACTGGGCTTAGACAACAATCATCAGTGACTGTGAAAACCACTAGACAAAAGGTTGATGGGCAATTCTATAATAGATTCGGCTGGAACCATCCAAACTGACTAATAACCTTAACAGTGCTAAAAGGGAGACGACCAGTTGTTACATGTATCCTGAGAAACGCAGTAGGAAGCACATAGCACAATCTGTCCAATATTCTTACCAAAATTATAATATGAATCTAATCAAGCCTTTAGATTTAACTACTAGCTAATAGAAAATGTGATGGACAGAGGAGCTAGTTAGATGTAACCATGAGATGGACAGTGAAACACGGTATATGGAAACTCCATCAGGAAAAGAAAATCAATGGTTTTCTTCCCCAAAATGGCATTAAAATGGGAAAAGGAACTGTAATAGATAAGACATATTAGCCTATTGCAATGTGTGGACCTTGCTGATCCTCACTTAAGCAAACCCACTGTGCACTGTTTTGAGTTAATCAAGGAAATTTGTGCACATGCTGGACATCAGTTAATATTAAGAAATAACTGTTAAATATGGCAAACGTAAATAGGATATGGTCATTATGTTTTTTAAAGGGCTTGTCTGTTAGACATACAATCTTGTGGGGAAGGGAGTGTAACGTAAGGAAAGAGGAGAATGTTAAAGACACATGCTGCTGAAAGATATTAATGTCTCACCTGAGACCTAACAGAACTGGGTAGAAAGGGAAGGAAAATGTACCCTACACAAAACAAATATCACATGGGAAGTTGTGAGTATCAGAAAGACCCTCATGTATCCAAGAAACTGAAAGGCACCATATGGATTGTACTGTAGGGCTTGAAAAGGAAAGAGACAAGTGGGAACACTGAAGGGTAATTAAAAGCCATGTCATGAAGGCCATAAATATTATGTTGAGTAGCAACAAGAAGCCATTGAAGGATGTTAAAAAGGAGTATGACACAAAGATTTTTTTGCTTTAGAAATGTCACTTTGACTATGTTATGTGGAATGGATAGGTAGGGTAAGATTGGAGACAAGGTGACAATGAGTTAAAAGGCTTTTCATTAGTAGATATATGAAGAAGGTGACGGTATAATTGACAAGAAAAGTTTTAACAATATGACAAGACTTACTGACTGTATGTGAGGGGCAGTGGGTAAAGGAAACAATGCAGGTAATGATGATACCAGATTTCTAACTTGAGGAAATAAAGAGTGGCACTGTCTTTAACCTGAGACAGGGAACAAAAAATGAAGAGCTGGTTTGGGAGCAAAGATCACTTGCAGCCTCACTGAATTTGAAATGTCTTCAACACACCCAAGTGAAGAGACAGCCAGTAGTCCGTGGACATATGAAACGGAAACTCAAGTATTTATCTTTGACAATCATCAACATATACAATGTACTTAAAGCCATAGGAATGCATGAGAAATTCCTGGGTGAGTATGTACGGTAAGAAAAGAAGTCAGTAAACAAATCTCAAGAATATACACTAAGAGCTAAAGAGGAAGAAACTCGTTTTTAATCATCTGATGCAAAAAGTTTCACACCTAAAAACTGCCACCATTTTATTAAGCTAACCAAGGGCAGATCCGATGTCTTACATGCTTGTGTTTGATTATTATTTTTAATTCACTATAAAATATGCCAGAGATTGCATGATTATACTACTTTTTAACCCATTTTACTGTCAGGTATATATTTTCCATTACACATCATGCCACTACGAACATTCTTGTATGTGTCTCCTTGGGCACACACACACCAGTCTCCTGAGGATATATATCTAGAGGTAGAATTCCTAGGAGGAAGGCATGTTGGTCAGTGTTCAGCTGGAGGAAACAGAAACAACTCCCATTATTTTAAGGAGAGAAGTGTGAGATATCAAGTGCTGGCAAAATCACTGAAAGGGCTGAAGGAGTGGGTTCCAAACCTAGAATGACTCAGAAAAATGCCACCACATGGACCCACCAGAGAAATTCACCTTGGCTACAGTCAGGAAGGTAGGAAGTCAGGAGGCAACTACTGGGGCTGTTGAGTTGAAGAACATGCCGCTGCCACTGTGATACCAAGCTCAAGAAAAACCACAGCCTCTGAACTACAACTGTTTGTCAACATTGATGAAACTAATGACCTGACATCCACGGTTGCTACAAGAAAAACACAAACAAAAGCAATGTCTGCGTGACTCTGCCTGCTGACCAAAACTCCCATATCATTTCTGCTCTCTAAGTATTTCCCAACTGTAATTAACTGGCAGAACTTAATGTGCTCCTGGTGTCCTACTTTCATAAGAGTCTCTGAGATCTGAGAAATGTTGAGTCTAGCTCTCAAGATTTAACAGAACAGCACAACAGACCAACAAGGCGATGCTGAGAGACACCCTCATCGTATCCACCACATAGTATCAGTGCACCTCATACTTGGCCACGTGTTGAGAAATAGGTCTGTCTTAGTTCACTCAAGATGCCAAAACAAAATACAACAGACTGAATGGTTTGAGCAACAGAAATTTATTTTTCACAGTTCTGGAGGCTGGGAAGTTAAAGATCAACCAGCCCATTTGGTTCCTGGTGAGGGCTCTCTTCCTGCCTTGCCGACAGCCACCTTCTTACTATGACGTCACATGGCAGAGCTCTTGAATCTCTTCCTCTTTTATAAGGACCCCAATCCCATCATGGGAGATCCATCCTCACCATCTCATCTAAACTAGTTATGTCCCGAAGGCCCCCCCCCTTCAAATACCATCACATTGGGAATTAGAGCTGCAACACATGAGTTTGGAGGAACACATTCAGTGCCTAACAATCTCCTAGGTGGTTTTATCACTATGTATTCTTTCCCCTGGTGGATGAGTGCTCCCATTGTTCAACATCCTCTCCAATGATTAGTATTTTCAAGTGTTTTATTCATTTTTATCAATCTAATAGATGCAAAATTATATCTCATTCTGGTTTTAATTTGCATTTTTTGATTACTAGTTAGGCTGAACATATTTTTACTTGTTTGTTGGACATTTTAATTTCCTTTTAAGTTTAGACATCTTGTCATTTTTTTATATTGAGTTGTTAATCTTTTCCGTAATGATTTATGGGAGGTCTTTGTAAATTCTGCATCCTAATCCTCTCCTGGCTGGCTGTATGCAATGAAATCATCCTCTAGTGTATGGCTTAGACTTTTTTCTGTTGTTACTTATGGCATCTTTCCATGATAAACTTTTCTACATTTTAATTTTCATGTAGTCAAACTTAATTTTTTTCTTTATAGTTTATTCTCTTTGGGTTCAATTTATTATACTCCTCTCTTGGAATTATTAAGAGATTTTCTAACAGAGAAGTCCTTCGTAACTTCTTAAAGATGTAAAGACTTAATTTTCACAGTAGCTTTATTAATCTTCTGATATTAACTCATGGGTATGGTGGGAGGTGGGAATCTAACACATATTTTATTCCTTATAGATCATCATTATTTGAGCATCATTTTTTTTTCTAACTAGATCATCCTTTGCCTACTGATAAAAAAATGCCACTTCTGTCATATATCAAGTTTCTATGTCTGATTCTGAGATCTCTATTCTGTCAACTTGTCTTTTGAAGCATGGCACAAAAAATGTCTTGATAGCTTGATCATTTTTTTTTTTGCCTTAAAATCTGTTTTGTCTGATTTTTATATACCAGCTTCATTCTGTTTAATATTTGTCTGTGCACATTTTTTATTGTTTAACCACCAACTTTTCTGTGTATATTTAAATATGTGCTTTTTTTAAAAAAAATAACATATAGCTAGATTTTTAAAAAATTCAAGCCTGACCATTTATTTTTCAACTGACAGTTTAAACCACTCACATTTATTGTGATTGTGGATGCTGCTGAACCCAAGTTCATGTGCCTGATGCACAGTGAGGCCAAACACCAATATGTTGGAGCTTGGAGCACAAAAATGTTTATTTATTGTAAGGAAAATGGGTGGCTCATGTCCAAAATACCCAAACTCCCATATGGTTTTCAGGGAAGAGTTTTCAAAGACAAAATCTGGGGTAAGGGCCGCAGTGTGTGTGACTTTCTTCTGATTGGTTGGAGGTGACACGGTGGTGTCTCCAGAATCTCACCTTTTGGTTCCAGCCTATCTGGGGTATACGACTTGTGATCAGTATGTAGTCACCATCCTTCACCTGGGTGGACATCTTAGTTTCTGCAGATCAACTCAAAGATATGCAACAGATTGTCATCTATATCCTAGGGGGACTAGGAGACCTGAGACTCTATAGTCATATTATCTGCTTGAGCCTGCTCTTTGGAACTGGGGGAAGGCCTAGGACACTAAAGACTTTTTTTTTCCTATGAGCAAGAAACAAGGGCGATGGAGGGGCTTTCTACAACCCCACAGGGTTCTGCTTAGTTTCAATCACCCCTTTTCAATGATACTCTTCAACCTTGAGGGGAATGGATGCAGGGCAAGAAAGAGAATAATGTTTCAAATAGAGAAGTTAATCATAAACTTGGCAGAGGAACTCAGTTTTAAGGGGACTCAGTCTCACAGACGTATCTAGTTAGATGTCTCATTTTATTCTTTCTATTCGCCTTATTTCTATACTTTGGTATTTTTTATTTCCTGCCATGTTTTGGATTCATCAATTTTATTTTTAATTATAGTTATTATTATTTCATTTCCCCTACTTGTTTGGGAGTCATTCCCTTCACTTTTATTATATTTGTATTTACCATCCTCTTTAAGCAGTGTGACATGTGTATCCAATTATTAAAATGGGACTCTTTCTTTCCTGGAATGTCATCTAAAACCACAAGACCACAACCAATAGATGAAAGTAACCTCCATATGAAAAAAACAAATAGGTTAGATTACCTACGAATAATTTTCAAAGTTGGTGACCCAAAATTTGTTCTTCAGCCTCACTGCAACCTCCAGGCCACATGAGAAAATGCTAAGGATTCACTGGAGGTAGATTAGAATTGGCAAGTTCATTGGAAGATGTTGTCGTTGCGCCATCTTCACCAAGCTAAGTGAGACGGAGTTGGAGGACGCTCAGAGAAACACTTGGAAAACTAACTCATACTACTTGGAGTTTGGGGATCATAAAGCTGTTGGAAACTGACTCCTTCCTGGAGACCTCTAACTGTGGGTGCTACATGGATGCACCCTGACTCGCAGGGCACTTGGAGAGGGCTGGGGGCCAGCACGCTGTCACTTGACTCATGCATCTGTGGAGAGCCAGGCATGCATTGTTTAAAGCAAACCTCCCTTACTCAAGAGGCCCAAGAGGGACAAAGTAACCTGACACAGAAAAATTGGTGTAGGATGAACTACCAGAAGGCAGAGCCTGGAGGGAGAGACGTAAGATATACACTGAGAGGGCTTTTCCCACATTACGACAGGAGGAGGAGGAAGGGCCCCCGAGAGACCCACAAAAAAGCCATACCAGAGAAACAGCCCATATTTCTGTGTCTGCTAAACAGGAGGCCCACACATGAATAAACATTGTAACCTGAAAAACACTGGAACTAAAACCTAAAAGGTGGTGATAAATGTTTTATTACACTAAAGAGCAGCCATTCACTCTAGCCAATATGAAAAATATGGCAAAGTTCATTGGAATCTAATACTCCAGCTATTTTTTGCTTTTCTCCTCGTCCTGGTTACCTTCTTAGGGGTGTACCCATAAGCTATAAACACCAAATATTTTATAGATGATAAGCAGGAAGTTGTCTCTTTGCCAGCGTATTTGTAAAGGACTTAAGCCAAGACAGAGGACTTAAGTCTGAAAGCTTTGCCTCCCCCTTACAAACTGTGGTCTTTCTCTCAGTAAAGAATCTGCTTGCCAGCCTTCACTGGAACCTGTCTCTGCCTGTGCCTGCTCTTTGACTCTATAGTTTTTGGATCTAACACCTTTGCTTATTGCTCAGAAACAAGTCCTTAATTGGCCCATTTTCCCTATTATAATAAAGATGGTGAAAAGAAAGATAATTATAGCCAATAGTCAAGAAGCTACTGCATCTTTATTTTAAATATTTGTGTGATTGTGGACTGCAAGATATTGAATAAAATAAATGGGTAACGGATGCTTTTTTAAAAAGCCCTCTATTTTCTCTGTATTTCTTAAATTGCTAATGGATTCTTTGCTTTTCAACATGAAGAACACCCAAAGAGCTGAGAATATGTGATGCTACACACTTCTGGTGATTAAGAATGTGCCCCTGCATCATTTGGCTGAGTCAGCGATGAGGGCAGGTTTGTGTGGCCACCACTAGCAGCAGCCATTACCAGCCAGGCACCATTACTGCCAAGGCTCTGTTTCTTCTTTAAGGCTCTTTTCTGAAATCTGAAACTCAATTGACATTTGCTAAAGTGTGAGGTTTCACTAAGCCTTGGCTCAGTTTTGGTGTGAAATTAAGCTCTCCAAATTGCGGGTAGATCTAGGCTAGATTCCAGCTTTTTATACTCCCCATCTCTATCCGTCCTCAAGAATCCTCCTCGCTACCACTGCCTCCTTACCGGGGAAATCCTTTGGCTTGACTTAGTCCTTCTCGTCTAATGTACAAGAGCCAGGTGGCCTTCTTCTCAGACTTAATCTATTTGCCAATCCTTTCTGTCATTTTTTTGAGGAGGACAAAAATAGGGGAATCCTCTTTCTTGCAACTTTGGGAACATTTGGGTGTTTTTGAAGAAGGTCAAAGTGAAGCTATCTCTAAATTTTCTGCGAGTCTTCTGATTGTCCCTGCAACTAGTTGGAATCAAGTGCCACATAGAATGAATCCCCAGATAAAAATTTAAAACTAACAATGAACTAGTCTTTGAGGTTTTATTTATATTTAAAATGTAAGAATAAAGTTGAAAAAGAAGCGCTCCAACCAAATATAAACTAAAAAATTTTCAAACCTGTTTTTTATTCTCCTAACTTGTGTGATTTGTAATAAGAGTGAAGATTCAAAGAGTTTAAAAAAATTATTGCTTTAAATTGTGCCTAGCACACAAGAACAGCATTAAAACAAAATAGGACACAAAAGATCAGCATTGATACTAAGGTCATGATTTTGACTGGTGACCATTTCAAGCGGCTATGTTAAAAAAAAAATTTAATTAAGAAAAAACTCTGATGGAAGAGAAAATACTAACACAAGAATGTTCTCCTTCCAGACATTTGTTGGGAGATTTGATTGCCATCAACAAAGCAAAGGTTCAGACAAAATCCTCCTTTCTGCTTCCAGAGAAAACAATCGTCTAAAATGTTTCTGTAATTCTCAAACTGAGTTAATTGCTTCTCTGCTCCACTTTACTTATTAGACTATGTCTGAGTCACTTTTCCTCCTTTTCATTTTAAGAACACTTTAAAGCCAACAGATATCTTAGGCTAGGAAAGGCTATGCTGCAGCAACAAAAAAAAAAAAAAAAAAAAAAAAACCTCTTCCCTGGGTCACAGGTCAGGACTGGCACAGCTCCCCATGTGGTGACTCAGAGATCTAGATGTCTTTCATCCTATAGCCATGAAACCCAGAACACGCAGGCTCTAAGGTCACCATAGCCGGAAAATATGGGGATGAGGTAGCTGACTGGCTCTTCTTCATCCTGCATGGGGACAGTCATGTTTCACCACATGCAGGGGAGGCTGGGAAGCGTGGAGGAATACATGGGTGGTGAGTGAGCGCTAGTCATTTTGGACACAAGCTTGAACTTCTGCAACTATGTTCACACTTCCTCTCTTCACCTGAGATTTTCTGATGCTGCAGTTTTGCTCATCAGCAAAGAACTCTGTGCGTGGCAGGGGTTGGGGGTAGTTATTCCATTCTTAACATCTCTTGCCTTTGGAGTACATTAAATGTTTCCGTAACTTGGTAACAGTTTTTAGTAAATGTTTACTCTTTCAGGGTAATTAGGCTGCGTTAAGACAGAGGGGTATCTTGTCACTAGAAGCCTGGCTACCTCTTTCTGTCATGGACAAAGAGAATGACATGTGGGGCTTCAGGCATAGAGGGGCTCCTTTAATTTACGTCAAGAGTTCGTCATGTGAGTCCAGCTCTTTGGGTGCAGGAAAGTTACGAAAGACAAAATCCTGATGTATCTATTTAGAATGCACCACTGTAAATTGACTGCATGTTGTTACTTGCCAACATATATTTTTCATGTTTTAATAAGTTACAAAACAGCGTTCAGAGTCTGGCTCACTTAGAAAAAGTAGAGAATAGTTATCATGCTCTTTCAGAGAATGAATTCTCATCAGCCAACCTAGCGACCAGCTTAAGCAGAAATGAATATGAAATTGTGAATACAGTACAGGAAGAAATGTGGGCAGGTCTATTAAAAATGTCTTCATATCATGCGAGCAGCACACACAACCACCAACAGATGATATTCAGCCCGAGTTAAAATAGATGTCAGCCCAGAGTAAAGAGAATACTGAAAGGAAAGCAAAACAAAACAAAACAATGGCAACACAACAACTAAATGACTACAGGCTGAGACCATGATGTTCCCCAAGCAGGTTAGACCAGGTGGTTTATCTATGCAGATCACTGCTGTTGGAGACTTTGGTTCACATCTAAAAGATGAGCAAATTGATAAAGAATAAATCATGGTAACGAAGGCCTGCTACAAATGTAAAAGAACCCATGTAATCCACAGGGCCCCAGGAGTCCCATTAGGTCACAACCCTGAAAAATGTTTCAAAATACCCTATGGCATCTAGCAAGCAACTTTAGTTTAATTACGCGCTGGAATTCTTAATGGCATCCAAAAGGGCAAAGTGATTACACACACACACGCACCCCCCAACACAAAACGTTGAACATCTAACCTTAGTGGTTCTCAACCAGGGATGACACTTTTCTCCCCCAGGGGACATTTGGCAATCTCTGAACACATTTTGGTTGTCAAAACTGTATGGAAACTCCTGGAATCTAGTGAGCAGAGGTCAAGAGTGATGCTAAGCATCCTACAATGCATAGGACAGTCCCCATTAGAAAGAATTATCCAATTCAAACTTTCAGTGGTGCTACTGTTGAAAAATCCTGACCTATACATTAATAACGGTTTCTCTGAGTAATAGAATTAGTTAATAGTGGTGGTTGCTTCTTCTTTGTGCTTTTCTATATTCTGGATTATTTACAAAAGTAGATGTTTGTTTTGTTTTGTTTTAATCAGTGTAAAAAACAATTCCATTTGGGAAAAAAAACAATTATTTTAACACATTTGAATTAACTTGAATGAATTTAAATATGGAGATATTTTATTCAGAAGACCTTGGGAACCTTAACTGTGATAGATAGATACATACATACATAGATACATAGATACATAACTACATAGATAGATGGTAGATGATAAATAGATAGATGATAGATAGATAATTTCTATTATGTGAGCTTCCAATTTCAATGAATTTGTGCTGTCTCCACTCTTACAGCTATTTCCCAACTTTTCAGGATTGCATTGTTATAATTCTAAAACTGAATTTCCTATTCATCATTCTTACAATAAGCCCACAATGTGGAAAGCATTCATGCCAAATGGTGACTGGCCTTATCAAGAATTGGAAAGGACAATTCCCATTACACCAACCATCCCAAACACTGTAGTATGTCTATCATCTCTGCCCTCCAGGCACTAAATTGCTAGTGGGGCCCCTTCTATTCAGTCACGTAACAATGAAAAATGCCCAAATACATTTCCAAATCCTTCTTAGAGGGACTGTAAACAGCCCTGGCTGAGAACTGCTTGACTAGCTAGTTTCTGATGGTTTCTTCCAAGCTTATGATTCTTTGATCTCCCACATTCCAATAGAAAACCTATTCTGATTCTTTCATTTTAATAATACACATTCCTCAAATAAAGATCTCAAGGTTCCCAGACTTCTCGTGTTGAACAAATGTCGTTTCATAGATTTACTTGGGCTTTGATAAATTAAACTAAAATAAAATTCAGAGGACAAATAATGTGATGATAACATAAAAGTCTAAGTGCGACCAGTGGAACTAAATGCTTATTAACCAATGTTGAATTAGTGGGATTGCTTAGAGTGTTTTCATAAATTTGACATTTCTCTTTACTGCTTCTATCTTGAATTTCTGCCTGATTGCCTCTAATTTCCAAGTCCTAAAGGAGTTGCTATAAATAGTCAAAATTTCCTGATCTCCATGATATATTTTTATACCTTTGGTCAGGTGCGTTATTGTCCAAAGTTACTTTTGGCAGTACTGCTATAAGATATCATAACTAAATTGCTGCACTTCTCTGAGTAGAACACAGCATGCAAAACAAATTTTATATTCCAAAATATTTTTACAAAATATTAAGAAAAATTTTTTATCCCATAGGAAGATATATTTTTTAGACAAATTGTAATCATATAGATATTTAGTGACCTTGAATTTATTTCATTAAGGTACAATAAAATCCTTTCCAAGCTCATCTTTTTCTTTTATATACGTCAGCTGACATGTAGGGAAAGCAGTGAAAGACAAAAGGAAATCTCAGCACCTAAATTGAGGCACTAGGTGTATATTGCACTGAGATTAGGAGGGACCATCTTAAGCTAGAGTTTCTGGCAGAAGAGAAAGAAAAGAAACTGAGAAATGGTTCTGAAAAATATGAACCAGTAAGCAATGAAATGGCTATTTAAGCCAATAGCAACAGCATGCTAGATTACTAGGAAGTTAAATTGATTTTAATTCAAAAGGACTTGTGGTCTTATGACTGATGCCTACAGCTTTTGTAGAGGCATACAATTTAAATTCTTTTGAATATATAATACATATGACAAAATGCTAAGTAAAATTTAAGAAAAAACTACTTGGTTCATGGATTTAGAAACTTTTGCTAAGGACAGTGTAATAGCCTTTATTTTTTTTAACTTTTCATTGTGGGAAAATTCAAATATATGCAACAGTGCAGAGTATGTATGATGAATGTATGTATATATTATCCAATTTCAACCATTATCATCACAAGGTCAATCTTGCTCTTAGACTATGTTTTAATTTTGACTAATGCCTGTTTTGATGAATTTAGGAGCAGCCTTCCCAGAAAACCTGAACATAGCCTGGATAATGTCTGGATTTTCATCTTCATTTTCTGAAGAATAACTTCAGAAAGATCAAGATTCCAAATAAAAACACCAAATTTCACACACCATCTATTTTTAATTCCTCAAAAAATTCCACCAAAACAGCATAAGTGGACTTCTTTTTTTTTTTTTTTTTCATGTTATCCCACAAAAACTCAGATGACGGGAGAAGGGACAACAGCAATAAGGTGTGGAAGGTGGAAACAGGTGGACGAGTGGAGTAAAACTGAGTCCTACATGGGAGCCGGGCAAAGCTCCAAGCTGATCCTACTTATGTCTCTTGAGTCTCTGAAGAGTTTAGGAATGGACATCTCCAAATCCCAGAGCGCTGACAGCCACCCTTCATCTCACATAGGGGAATGGAGGATCATTCTCTGCGGAATCTGACCAACCTGAGGTAAAAGCCCTGAAGATGGAGATGCCGGGGTCTTCCCAAGTGAACTGCCCACCTCGACCATCCTGCAGCAAAGCTCATAGATGCTTAACTCCCTTCATCTCAGAGTTTACAGTCAGAGTTTTAAGGCCCCTACATTTGAATATGCGACAGCTGAGTAGCACCAGGCATCTGAGGAAAACATCTAACATGAGATCAAAGTAATCAAACAGGAAAAGCAACCTGGAGGGAAAATGGGCAACAGAATAGAGAGAACTCTCATCAGCATCCTCAGAGAAGCAAAAGAAGGTATCAAAACCATGAAACAAGAGCAAAATATTATTTTTAAAGCATTTTAAAGCAAAAAGAGAGTTACTGGAAATGAAAAAAGTAACCGATACTCATAACTCACAACGCATAACAGTACTGAATACATAAACCACAAATGGAAGCAAAAAAGTAAAAAGAAAAAACTTAAAGGGAAATCGGAGGAAAAAGATAAGAAAAAGAGAGGATCATTCTAGATGATTCAAACTCCAAATGATAGAATGGAAAGAACAGAGAACACTGAGAGAAAAATCATCCAGGAAATAATAAAGGATAATCTCCCAGAACTGACTGAGAAGCTCACCAAGTGCCAGCAAAAATGGTAAAAAATATAGCCAAACCACAGAACATCACCATGAAATTCCCAGACAAACGGGAATCAGAGTAGCCTTGGCTTCTCAACAGCAACAGTCCAGGAACTCATAGATTATTATGCAGTGCAGTTCTGGATAGAACGTCCTGGTCTTAATAACATAAACACTGAAATCTGTTCCAACCAGAATTACAATACAGCTATATTGAGAGGGTGAGATTTGAGTAGGGGAGAGAGAGAGAGATGAGAGGCAGGGAAGACAGATAAGCCTCTCCTTTCATTGCAGGGAATCAGTAGATAATGCCAAACCCTGAAAAAATCAAAGAGTAGCAATACAAACATGTTACTTAGAAACAGGAGGTAAATATTACACACATACACATGATGGATAGATGGATAGATAGATAGACAGATAAATAGATAGATAGATATTTAAAAGATGTGACTTCTCTGAGGAGAGAAAAATGGATGAGAAGAGAAAAACGAAAAACTAATATTTTTTTCATATCAAATCCTACTTACTGAATTAATTTATTTGCTTCTTAAAATTATTTAATTGTTTGTTTACCTTGAGGCATCTATCATTTTGTTTAAAAATTTTAAACTGCAACATTGACTTTAAAAGAATAAAGCCTTGTTCATTGTTTTTGTGTTACTCTAAGTTGATATTTGTGTTAATTTCACTTGGATAGACTCCGCATGTAATCAAAACACCTCATTTTCTAATACTTCCAAATAGCTAGCAGTTCACCGTGTGTGAGAGGAAGTTGCTACACAACTGATTTGAGAATAAGCTTTGACAAAAGCTATGAAAGTGAAATGGAGAAACAACTGACCTACACAGCGTTGAACATGTCTGCTGAGCACCGAGAGATTTAATTAGCTGAAATGTGTTGACAAAGTAAGACCTTCTCATGGTTCAACAATTTTGCATCAAAGATCCTATGAAACACTGAGACGGTTAAATTGTTGGATTGCTTACAATCAGGTTCTGATATCTACATATACTCTGTCTCAGGAGGAGCTAAAAGGCAATGTGGAGCGTTAAAAACCACTAACAGGCATTCATGAGAAGATACTTTTCAGCCACCAGAGACTTAACATGACAGGATAGCACTGACCTGGCTCCAGCCCTACTCTGGATTATGTGCTGATGAGAAGCAGGTATCCACACCTTTCGTGGTTAAATCATTAAATTTCTCTACGTAATTTTTAAATTACCAGCGTATTACTAGTAGATTTGACCACCTCCATGTGCAGTAGGACCCATAACCTCATTCTCCTCTGCCACCATCACTGCCACCACTGCCATAAAACACTAAAAATACAGCCATTTAGAGATGAGTGAACTGTGATACAAGCCTTAGGAAAAACAGTGTATCAATCAGAAGTATAGCTGTTTTTACTCACTGGATCCCCAATTGTGGAATATATCTGAGGAGATGTTAGAACAGTGTGTTTTTTAAAATAGATTAATATTTTAATATTTATTGAGTGTGCATACTAAATCATAAATACGCACAGGGAAACTTCCTTCTACATACTTCAAAAGAAATGCAAAGATGTCCAAACTAAATGAGTTACAAAGCAGGGCACAAAAGTAACAATAGAACACCTTTGTTCATTAATTCTGTCACCAGACATTCCAGTCATTAATGCAGTACCAGAAAACATTAATCATGACCCTAAATTGTATCTTTATGTTGATATTTAAGTTAGTATAATAAGAATCACTTCAAATGGTTTATAATTTATGTAGTTCTCTTATGGCTGGTTTAATTTCCTTTAAGTTTTTTAGACAACTGCAAGCTCTGAGCAATCGACAGGAAAAAGCTGAAATAAAATGAAATGAAGTTGTTTCAAAATGCATTCCTTTGAATTCTCTTGAGACATGTTTTTTAAAAGGTAGTAAGCTACGTTCCTTATGTTACCACTTTTCTGTAAGATAAAAATCAGGTCTGTCATTTAATATATATTTCTAACTCCCTCATCGTTTAAAAAACTGTAACAGACAGAGTTACAACTGAGGTGACAAAACTGACACTAAACAGGGAGAGTTCAGGGTCTTTTTACTCCTTTAGATCCAAGTAAACCAGGAATAGTCAAAAAACCCATTCAGGCTCCAAATGATTACACTTTCATTGGACAAATGCTCACAAACTATTCTTTTTTATATTTATTTTGGAATCCTGTCCAGATATATTAAGGGGAATACATTTGATCAATAAAATATCTTTATACTTCAATCAATTATATCTATCCTCCCGTTTTTCATTATTCTTCTGAGATTTCTGACAGATATTTAGCTGTATCATTTTCAAGTGTCCTTTTTCCTGCAATATAATTTGTCTAGATGAAGATACTTGAACAGTTTAGGCCACTGAAGACCTCAGACACTGCAGAGAGCACATTTCAGAGGGGCAATGAAGCTAAATCATTACGCACAAACTTTCGTCAATCATCCGTTGAAGGCTTTTCCAGAAGAGATTACTCTCTTATTTGTCTTCCCTGCCCCTTGTAGGCCGAGAAGCCTCTACCTCTCCAAAGAATTTGGATTACAATTCCCTTTTACTGATATTTGTTTTACTCTTTTTATTAAAGATAAAGATACTTTTCTTAACAGAGAAGATAGAAGTAATATTGTGTTCCATTTCTTCAACACTGAAACTTAACATTTCTCATGTCTTTATTATTCTTCCTTCAGTTCCTAAGACAGCCAGTTAGTTGTCCACAGCAATTTTCGTAAGCCTTAGCTTATTTTGGACTTTCAAGTTATTTGGTTTATTCATATTCATCCTTACATTGCTGACCCTCATTCTTATTACTCCAGGTTATTTCTAAATCTGACTTAATCTGAGAACACCCATCTTAGGTTGGGTTCCACCAGAAGACCTTGAGCAGGGTTACAAATGCCAAGTCTTTCTAGGAAGCACCCACAGAAGATGCAGTAAATGAGTCCGGGAAAGGACGTAATTCAATGCAAGATGTGTTAAAAAAGCAGGATGCCACTGTGGACAACAGAGCCTCAATTCTGCTGAGTTGCTTGGGAAACTGCAGAGTGCATCTCAGAGGACCAAGGAAGCTCACTTATTATGCATGTTCTTGTCAACCATTAGTGAAGGCTTCAACCAAAGAAATGGAGTCCAAAAACATGTCTGGGCTGCCCCTTGCAGGCCAAGAACCTTCTTTCTTCCCAAGAAAAGTCTCAGGCCCAAAGCTGCAGGTGTTTATGCTAGGAAGCTGGGGTCTGCGAGCGTGGGAACTGTGTGTGTTCAGTGACTATGGCAAGGATACTGACAGCATCTGCTTTGTCTCTTTAGAAAACATTATTTTAATGAGGTCATTCTCTGTATCACTGTTAGATTGTGCTTTCAAAACTCCAAGTCCTATTTGGCCACTCTGTACTACAGCCACGAATCACAGAAGCCCACTACACTTCCCTCCATTTGTGAAAGCCGTATCTTCAGTGTTAACGGCAAGCACTTGAGTGAGTCAGCTGCTCCTTTCTCTCGCTGCTCCAGCATGACGATGCCGCCACTTCACAGCTTCAGCTAGTGGGCACAGGTCTCAGTGCCCTCATTCTTAGGTAAGCGTAATATTTATTTGAATGAAGATAATAGTAATATCTATTTATTAGGTTGCAAATATCAGGGAGATTAACATAGGTAAAACATTTACCATAGTTCTTATACAATAGTAAACACACTAGTGCTGCCTCTTATATTAATTATTAATATTATTATTACTATTATTAATTACAGTAATTATTTTTTTAACTTTCACTTTTTCCTTATTAACCAAAATTATCCCTTGGAAAGTAGCTCCCTTCATCTCTAAAACATTCTAGAACAGAGTTCCTCAATTTCAGCACTATTAATATTTGGGGTTGGATTAATTTTTGAGATGGGGAATAGCCCTATACATTGTGGGATATTTAGCAATAGCCTTAGCCTCTGCTTACTATATTCTAGTAGTACCCTTGCCCCAAGTTATGACAACCAAAAATGTCTTCAGATGTAGCCAAATGTCCACTGAGGTTGGGGATCAAATTGTTAGGAGAAAAACAGTACATGACATATAAACAAGCAGTCAATAAATACCTGCTAAAAGAAAAGGGGAAAGTTTAAAAAAGAAAGTGAGGGAGGGAAGAAGGGAGGGAAGAATGCAAGAGGAGAAGGCAAGCAAGAGTCAAGGAGGAAAGAGAAAGACGGAGGGAGAGACATCCTGAAACAAATGGCAAGAATTTATCCTAGGTACTGACTTTTTGCTGAATGAAGATGCCAGTGGATGATCTGATAGCTAAAATCCCCCAGTGCTGCTGCCATAAACTGTCTCTGTGCCAGTTCTGTAATCAGATTCGGGGATATCCGTCCATGTACTTGACTTGTACATTCAGTCTCCCATTACTTACATTCTTTTCCCCTTTTGCTCTGAACCCGAATGTTCTCCAATCTGCCTCAGCCTTCAGGTTCATGAGTTTTTATGGTAGGTGAATGTTGTCTTGACAAGTGACAATACTTGATCTCTTCTGTGTAGAGCTCTATTATTTTTAAGCAATCTGTAGCTGGCCCTGTCCAACATCGTAGCCACTGGCCAGTAGACTTAGTATGAAGAAAATAATATAAAATAACTGATTCATAATTTTTATTCAGTGACCTGTTGAAATGACAGTATTTTTAATATGCTGAGTTAAATAAAATGTAGTGCTAACATTAATTCACTTACATATTTTCACCTATTAATGTATACTCAGAATTAGCCAGACTGTGAAGTTGAGGGCACATTCCTCCAGACTGCAAACTGTGCCCAAGACATCTGGCACCAAGTGTATCCAAGATTTCTGACATCAACTGTGAGGAATTAAGGTCTAACTTTAAAGTTAGAGGGAAAACTGCCTTCACTTCAGGCACTAACTGCAAATTCAAGGGGTTTCCAAAACCACACTCAGTTTTGATAATTCACTAAAAGGATTCACAGAACACACTGAAAGCTATTATACACGCAGTTATGGTTTTATCACAGGGAAAGGATATAAAGTGAAATCAGCCATGAGAAGGGACTCATAGGGCAGATTCTCGGACAGTTCCAAATGCAAAGCTTCCACGGGTGTCAGGATGTATTGTCACAGGAAGTGTGACCTTCCACATCAAGTACTGCCAACCAGGGGAGCTCACCCAAGCTTTGGTGAACAAAGTTTTTATTGAGGCTTCATTTCAAAGGCAAGATTGATCGATTTCCCACATGGATGAACTCAGCTTCCAGATCGACTGATACCATATGACCCAAAGCCCCCACTATAAGTCATATGGTTGTTCTTTCTGGTGGGGCCAGCCCCGACTCTGAGACTATTGGATGTGGTTGGTCCTACCTTAAGATCTGGTGTGACCAGCCCCTATCCTAAACAAAGACACTGCTATCAGGTGTGACATAGATTACTCCTGCAAGAAAGGGCAAAGCTAAACCTCTCTTGGGGGCAAGGCCAATGTGGCTACACTACACAATGTGACTACTAGAAAATGTGGCTCACTCTATAGTTCTATTACACAGTACTTATCTGTATCCCTATAGCCAAAATTCTCGTCGTCTACTCTATTATACTGAATCTCAGCAATATCTTTGGATTCATATAACTAAGTTGTGCCATTGTCTGTCATCTGAAGTTTTGGGGTTTTTTTTTTTTTCATTTTTCATATGATTTATTGGGAAATTTCTCTATCGTTATTCCCCTTTCTAGGTCAGTTTAAGACAACAGAATATATTTACATGTTTTACAATCCTTGATCTATTTTCAGCTGATCATCCTGACAGATCTTTCAGCAAAAGAACTTACTCCATCCTTGGAATGCCACTTTTTCCCATTATGAGCTCCTCATTTTGGCACTCGTAAACCACTGTGTAGGAAAACACTGACATCATCTAGCAACCAAGTGTTTAGTTGAACGTACCCTCTCTTCTTCTCCATGGTCTGTACCTTATGTGGAGAAAGAGGAGCCCGAGGCTTCACAGACCCTAGATATGCTCTCTAGGTCTTTTTCAGAAGTTTCAATTCATCCTTTAAATAAAATCTGAATCATATTCAATGACTTTCACCAGGTCCCCTGTGTAATAGCTCCAAAGACAAATTTAACCATTAGCTCCTCTTCCCATTTAACCATTCCAGGAATACATATAGCTTTCTCTAGACCAACACTTTGAATGCTGATCAGACATACAATTTTTGGTGCACTCACCGTGTATTCGATACCTGTGGTATGATGTTAAGCAAAAGTGACAAAAAGATACGAGGGAAAGCTTCTGCTCTCAATGGACTCTTAGCCTGTAATGGAAACGTAACAGAAAGACCTCACGTGGTCAACGCATCTTAAGATTAGGACAGGCAATCTGAAGACAAGCCAAGAACCAAGCTGCTCAGTCCACAGACTGGATTTCCTGAGGCATTTATTTCATACTATCATTAATCTACATCTTATCAGAAGAAAAATACAATTATTAGTTTTAATAAGATCTGAATTAAGAAATATCCATTCTTAAAGAATGTGTGCTGCGGCAATGGGTTAAAGCAACACAATTAGCTATGCCTCTGCAACTGGGATTTTTAAATCCTGGATTTTAGGAGGTCAAAATGGGACATTAATTATGTTTCGTTTTGGTTTATCTTCTTATACTACGCCATTCCGTCATGGGGTATATACCAATTAAAATACATACACGTTGTTTTTATGAATGCATTAAACGGAGATGACAATCACTAACGCAAAACCAAAATAACTAAGTTGTGCTTAGTTTAGCTTGGAGGTGGGCATTGTACAAGATCGGCAGCCTTAAGCAGTTCTGTTGATGGCTTCCTGTCCTTGGCAAAACCACTGTGGATGTCTCTTAATAGACGTCAAACATCTGCACATATGCTCTTGGTTGCCCTTCCTTCACGCTCATTCTACCCTAGCTGACTCTGCAGATCTGTCGTAATTTGGTGAATAATAATAAATATGCTTATGTAATATGCGATGCCACAAGGCACAAAAAAAAAAAAACTGAAAATTCACTATGCAGCTGAGATTGGGGCAATAGTCACACGGTATCAGGGACCACCTCATTGCAGCCATCTTGTGGCAGACGAGGACTTAGGGAAGCTGAGTCCTGAGCTAATACTTCTCCTCCCATACTGAACAGTCTTATGGAAATTTCTTAACTTTTCTGCCTCAATTCTTCATCTGAAGAGTGGAAGTAGTTAGATCTGTTTCAGTTACTTCAGAGTGATTATAAACAATTGAGGTCTTTTTTTTTTAAGTACTTAAAAAAGAGTCTCTCACAAGACTGTATGGACAATATTTCCTTTAAGGTTGTATTGACCACAGCCTCATTTTTAATTTCCTTAAATGAGGTGGTTTCCATACCATCACACAACAAGCGGTGCCTTTCAGGGAACAGGTTGGAAGCTGTTATTACTAGCTCACAAGCCTGAAGTTGTCTTCTGAAACAGAAGTCACAATGTTTTGATCACCCATCAAAAGATATTAAGGCAGCAATTAAGAATCTTTTTAAACTTGCATGCAGATCAGAGAAATCTCAGAGATTTGGCTGCAACTGAAGACTACAAACTGTTTCAGGAAACTTTTTATATTTCTTCTTTCTTGTCAACAGGTGGTTCATTACTAAAGCATTCCCTGACAAATAGCTGTATTACTATCGAGTGGTAAAACAGCCGTCTTCTGCCGTTATTCTATGCCCATGGAAATGCTTTCTGCTGTTGACTCATTGCAAATTAACTCAATGGTGCTGAAATTAATCACCTAGACTCTTTATCTTTGTTTAGAAAAATAGGGACTCCTTGGCTTTTTGTCATTGGTACCATGAGGAGCCCAACAAAACTTTTACATCATTTATAGTGCTCTGTAATTGCCTTAATAGGTCTAATTAGAATACTGGATTTTGTTTTCCAAGAGCTTGCATATTTTTAATGGGTTTGCTTTCTTGTTAATGGCCTAAATGACTTTCTATGAAGACCAACTTCCACCAGAGGCAGGCTGCAAATCAGTAAAAAGGTTACTTTGTTTTAAAGGAAGGAAAAAAGAAATCAAAAGCTGCTCCCCATAGATCAGATACTTTGGGATATAGGGAAGTAAAGGAAGAGAAACCACAAGTGTTTATACATTAAAAATTCAACACACTCGATTAACAAACTTTCCTGGAGTGTTCATTAGGTGCCACACTGTTTTAGGCCCTGAAGACACATTAGTGAACAAAAATAATCTCTGATAGACTGTAATTTATATTCTAGTGGAACAGACAGCAAGAAACATGCATATATAAAGTCTGAGGTATGCCTATGTTCATGAACAAGAGGAAGGTACAGGGCTGCAGAGAGGATGAGACACAGCATTAAGAAGGCCACCCAGGAAAGATCCAAGAAAGCAAGAGATAAAAAGACAGCTGACTGAAGTCAGGGGGAGACCTGTGTGGACGTCTGGGGTCAGTGCATTCTGGGAGAAGGAAACTATGCCGATGCCCTCGGGGCACAGTGATCAGCATACTCAAAGAACAGAACAGAGGTACCTGCCACCAGAACACCATGGGAAATCCATCTTCTATTAGCGTTCCTGTTATAGTGACTGTCAGATCCCCACACCCTGGTTTTAAATGCCTACTGCCCAACGCAATGCAAAAAGAGAAAAGCCTTTGAACAAAATGCATAAAATTACTGAGTGAAAATCAATAATATGATCAATATGTGGACCACACTTCGGTTAAAGGGAAAAAAATCCACTACTTTTGATTTGTCGGAAGAAACAAAATTGCTGTTTTTTTCTGATGCCTTAGAAAATTATTTAATTTACATTTTCTCTGTCACATTAAAATCTAACCTACATTTAATATAAAAGTGAAAAAAAATGCTTAACAAACCACTCACTCCTTGTGGGGAATTAGAATACAGACCTCATAATCTGATAAAACTGGACTTTCATTCTCAAACTCCTTCAGGCATTGTTAATAAAGATATTCTCTTTCGAGGTATGTGTTTTATAATAACAGATAAAAGGCACTCAATTATATATTTTTACAATTGGAATTTCCATAATCCTGGATTTTATTAAATTAAAACCGCTTATATTTTGCTGTTTTTTTAACCTTTTAATTTATGTAAGTGTTTTCTAATTTTAAAATCATTTATACAAATTTATTCTGACGTGGGGAGTCGATGGATGGACAGACAGATAGACAGACAGATAATTGCTAGATGGGCTGCATATGTATGCATTGATTTTGTGAATATATTAATTGGGGCTGATAATTACTTATTCAAAGCCAAAATAACTAAGGTATTCTTATGTTATTGGCTCTGGAGGTTAGTTTTTTATGAGATTTTCTCTGTCCTCTAACTAATCTAAACAATATCTAGCAGTAAAGTTAGAAGAAAACAAACAACAAAATCTACTACTTAAGAATAGAGCACAGACGTGGTATAATTCTAGCTCTGCCACTTACCAGCTATGTGACTTAAGCAAGCTACTCAACTTCCCTGAGCCTTAGCTTTCTCTTCTGTAAAAGCAAAAATAATAATTTCTTGTTGTTTTAAACATATGCTACCAAACTCCATGGCATAGTACCAGGCATTTAATAAGGTGCTCGAAGATTACTACCTATTTTACAAGCAGTAGTCGTGGTTTTATTTTCATCATGACTATCATGAATCATTTGTCGGCCTCACTTTGTTGGTGGCAGTACAGTCTATGTGCCAGGTGAAGCTGTAATCCATATGTGACCCTACCAGGGCCTACTGGTTACTTTAGAGAAGGACTTGCTCAACCTTATTATACTCTTACCTTATGACAGGTGGCAATTTGTGATAACATTAGTCCTGGGAGTTACGCTCTGTTGCTGCGACATTGACGGCGAAAGCCATGTTAGCACAAAAGCAAACAGTGACCAACATCTGCAGAATTATAAGCTCAGTGAGGGAAAATAATGAAGAAGATTTTTCTCACAACACTTTGGTATAAGAATTCTATTATAACATAAGGGAAATTTTAATTACTTAATGACTCCCCCGACCCCAGCCAATGTGAGCAGTATACTTTTATGACTACCATTTTGAGAAAATCACATTAACAAAATATGTAATTATAAATTATGTAGCACTCCTTCAAGAATATTTATTTCATTAATCACAGTAGCTTTGAAGTCCAGGATAGATGTGGGAATTAAATACATCGTAAAGGTGGCATCACAAATCTGTAGGGAAAAGACAGGCTGCCAAAAAAAGATTTTGAGCCAACTTGGTAACTGTATAAAATAAAATGAAGTTGGTTCATTTCTTCACAGAGAAAGACAATAAATTTCCAAATAATCACAAGTGAAGTGGCCCCTATATTCCAGTGTAAGAATCAGCTTCCCCAGAGTCCCAAGACCATCGACATGGACACAGCACATTCTGAGTAAGCTCCCGTCCACTTCATCCATGATCACGAGCCTAAAATCAGACCTACTAGGACTTCTAATCAGAACCTTGCCCTCCCCCACCCTCCAGTTTAAATCTTAAGTCCTGAAAGGGCCCTCTGCCTTCAACCCTTGGACTTGCTTCATCATGCCTTTATCCCTGTGTCTGGCATCACCACACTCTTGGAACATATACACTCTAATCGCAATAAGAACCTCTACATCCTCCTGTCTCCCAAGCCATCCGACTGCTGAAAGTCTTCCACTCTGAAATTCACGGTTCCCTTATCAGCAAAATCCTCTTCCCTTCACCTTCTTCACTCAGCTGAAACCCAGCTCTCCCCGATGGGCCCTGCTTTCCCTGCAGGCAAAGTGGCAGCTGTTTGTCGACCCACCATCACCCCAGTGTCCCTGGGCTGTGAGTGAGGTAGAGGTCAGCCTCAGTCTTCATTGTGGCTTTCAGACCATTCCCCTCCTGAAAAAACCAGCTTTGAATCTACTGTCACCAGATTATACCACTAAATACTCCCCATTTTCTTTCTGACATATCAAATGCCCTGGATCTTTCCCGCTAATTGCTAAACAGCTGTAGCCCCTGAGTCACTGTCTCACTCTCCATGATACTGTTCCTTCCTTCTTTACGGTGACTCAGCAAACATGCTATTGTAGTTTGCTAGGAATGCCCTAACAAAATACAAGAGACTGGGCAGCCTGATCAGTAAAACATTTATATTGTCCCAGGTCTGGAGGCTGGAAGTTCACGATCGGGTGCTTTCAGAACTGATTTCCTCTAAGACTTCGCTCCTTGACTTACAGACAGCCGCCCTCTTGCTGCCTCTTTCACGTGTTTTGTTTGTTTGTTTGTTTGTTTGTTTGCTCTGTGCATAAATTGGTATCTCTGTATGTGCTAATCTGTTTTTATAAGGACACCAATCAGATTGGATTAGGGCCCACTCTGACGACCTCATTTTAACTTAGCTATCTCCCTAAAGACCCTCCCTCCAAATACAGTCACATTCTGAGGTACAAGGTTAGGGTTTCAATGTAAGAATTTGCGAAGAACACAACTGAGCCCAGAACACATGTAGATGATGCATCTTATGCTCTGAGATACTGTATTTATCCATCAGACAAAGTCCAAAAGCTTGATAAAGTGTTTTATGGATGAGCTCACACATTGCTGCTCAAAGTATATACTGGTACAACAAATCACAAATGGACAGACCTTCTGGCTTAATAATATCACTTCTGAGAATTTATTCTACACAAATCTGTTTACATATGTGTGACATGAGGTTTGTAAAAGGCTAGTCATTGCAATATGGCGTGCCCTAGTAAAATGCTAGAAACAAAATTAATGTTCATCAGTAAGACCTTGGTTAAATAAATGACATGTCCGTCAAATGAAGTAGTATTTACTTGTATAAAGAAATGAGGCAATCTATTTTTATATGGCAGTTCCAGGATATAATGCTAAGCGAAAACTGCAACAAGCAGAACAATGGCATCTTGTGTTTAAAAAATAGAGAAATAAGAATATACATATATATCTGCATTTGCTTACATGTACATAAACAAACACTGGAAGGATGTATAAGAAGTTACCTGTGGAGTTGGGATGTAGGGACTGAGCAAAGGAGAGGAAAAGGTAGGACTAAGACTTTTCACTGTGTATCTTTCAGCATTCTGTATATTATTCTTGAACTATGAAAGTGTATTACCTATCCTAAAAATCAAGTGTTAAAAATAGTTGTAGAAAAATAGCTCATAAGAAAATCATATCAGTACTACATCATTGAAATGACAACTAACTTCATTTTACAAACACCTTGATTAAACACTTTATGTATAGCAAATAGGAAAACAGGGAAAAAGAATATTTCTCCATTTTGACTCCAGGAAGACTGTGGTGAGGGAGAAACCGAAACTCGTAAAGAATTCATTATTGTTATTTATTAGATACTGCGGGCCTGCAAACATGTCAAGAATCCAAGTAAAAAAAGGCAGGAAGCAGTATTAGCATCGAAAACAACCACTGACGGTGAGCAATACCACTTGCAGAATGAATAAACAGGTGTATAGCCACTTAAAGTTTAATTTCCACATAACAGGAACAAACAGATGAGTAAAAGAGCAGCCTTCCCCCTGAGACCAAGAGAAATTGGACCACAGAGCAGTAACATAGCACTATTGTTGAAACAACAATCAAGATAGTGAGTAATGAAAACAGAAGGAAAACACAGAAACTGGAGGCAATCCTCTTTGTATTCAACAGCATCCATTAATTCCTTTCTTTGTATAGTTCAAGGTCCTCAGATGGGGAGAGATCTCCATGTCAGTGTTCCCATGGTTGGGTCCAAAAGTATCTTGTTAAAAAATGGTGAGTACAGACAAGTAGATTTCTCCCGCTAAAGACTCTAACAATAGTCCTCACCAAAATTTGAGCCATCAAAGGCGTACAATGAAATGAACTAAAAACATAATTGAAGAAGAATCTAAGAATGAATGTAATTGGGAGTATTTTACCTAAAGAAAGGAGTAACAGAAAAAGTGAGAGGCATCAGCATCAGTAAGAACGAATATTATTTGATTACCAACCATTTAGATCTTGGGAATCAGAGAATGAAAATAAAACACAAATGCTCCCAGAACTTAGGAGACACGACACACACATCAAAACCAAGTCTATAAACTTGTTGCATAAGGGTCAATCCAGCCCAGAGACATACTTTATTATACACTGATACGTCAATACTAAAAATGTTAGGCAATTTCATATAAAAATCTAGATTTTCAGCTTCTCTTCCAAAACTGGGACACAGAGGATTGCCAAGTGCTGAGAGGAGGAAGTGTTTCAGGCACCATGGGATACATTTTACACCAAGAATAAGGGAGGCACCATGTGAGAGAAACCCATGGGGCCCTGGGGCCCACAAAGTTTAGAACAAGGTGAAGTACAATGTTGAGGGGTATGTTAGTCAACTCTGGCTGCCATAACAAAATAGCATGGGTTGGGGGATCTAAACATCAGGAGTTTATCTCCCTACAGCTCTGGAGGCTGGAAGTCCGAGATCAGGGTGCCAGCATGGTTGGGTTCTGGTGAGAGCTCTCTCCCTGGCTTACAGATGGTCACCTTCTCGCTATGAACCCAAACAGGGGAGAGACCTCAATCTTTCTTCTCTCTCTTTCTCCAGCATGGTTAGGTTCTGGTAAGAACTCTTCCTGGCTTACAGATGGCCACCTTCTTGCTATGAACCCAAATGGGGGAGAGACCCCGATCTTTCTTCTCTCTCTTCCTCTTATAAAGCCATCACGAGAGCCCCACCACCCTCATGACCAAAGCTAACCCTAATTACCTCCCAAAGCCCCATCTCCAAATACCGTCATATGGGGGTGGGGAGGAAGGGCTTCAACATATAAATTTGTAGGGCGGACAGAAAACTTCTGTCCATACAAGGGGCCAATGTAAACCATTTGCTGGGTAAGAAATTTGCATGTTAATAGAAGCCAGGTGGGAAGAGATATGATTTTTTAGTTATCTCTTTTCATCCTTTCGTATTTTAAATTCAGTGTATTTAAAAATCTTCCTCCACTGCAAACTTCACCCTCTAATTTACAATATTACACCCCCCAAAGTCTCATCTTACAACCCTTCTAGAACAAGGAATTTCTATTCCATTCCAAACCAATTATGGACATAAAATCATGAGGTCAGTTTCACAAACTACATAAGAAAATTAGTCTTGTTAATTTATATTTACCTTTCATGAAAAAGATAAATATTTAGAATCTGGTTAATAATTTGGTATATAAAATTAGTTAATTTAGTGATGCTAACTAGTCAAATGAGGTCACAAGTTTTACTTTAAAATTAATCACCTGTGCATATTCTTTAACAATACGGAAGCATTTCATTTATTTTGCAAAACAGCTGTTAAATACTTAATTTTTAAAAACATGCTGCTAAAAACCTTCTTTTGCCCATAAAAGTCACCATATTTACATATCTATTATTCTCCATTCCAGCACCTTCTTTAGAAAACAGGTGGCTTTCGTTTCATAATTAGCAAATACTAAAATAGATCATCAAAACTCAACTTTGTCAGGCTCCTAAAAGAAAGAATTTCTATTGGAATATAGTCCAATCCATACTGGTGAGGGAGCTGGTAGAAGTCAGCTCTATATAGAGGTGGGGCTATCTCACAGCTTTGCATATCCAATTTCCCCTTCACAGGTCATCGCTGTCTTTGTCCCTAAAGCTGGGTTTGCAATCAGGGTGGGCTCTGATAAATGCAGGAGAATGAGCTTGTCTTTGAGATGTTAGCCCAGAAGAGACCTCGAAACCTATGTGAGCCCTCTGCAGGTTTGGGAGCCTCTTATTAGTCATAGCTCTTCCATTTACTAGCTCTTCTGCCACTTAATCTCTCTGAACTTCACTCCCTTAATCTTCAAAAGTGGTACGATGATAATATCTATTGCCTAGAATTACTATAAATTAAATCTTATTACAGTGCCAAAGAGACAGATTACGTGAATTTACTTTCTCTCCTTCCTGAAATCATACCATAATGGAGCTGTTTTGTTTTGTTTGAAGCCACAAAGACAAAGAGAAAAGAGCAGAGTAAAGCTAAGAGAGTGAATGTAAAAAGTCAGAAAAGTAAATGATAACTGACTAACGGTACCTGACAGCAGACCCAGGAAGGCAAAATGCAAAGTAGGTAATGAGCGAAGCGAGAAGCAAACCCATCTGAGACATTTAACTGTGCCCCACCCCACACCCTTGCCTGAGGTGTAGGTGAAAATAAAGCCACAATATCAAAGCCAAAAGATCAGCAAAAAATATTTTTAAGAACCACATGTCCCACCATCATAAAACCAGATGACCTGAGTAATGGTTTTTCCCCAGGGAACATTCACATCCTGAAAGCTGAGACTTCGGGTTTCTTACCCTTATACTTCATAAAGGTCGAAAGCCAGGTATATATATATCACACAAGAGACTGGAAGAGCTTTCTCAGAAGACTCTGACCTCTACCTTGAAAGACAGGGACCAAGACAAACAAAAATGCAACAGCCTTCTCAGAAGAAACAGCAACTACACAGGGAGAAGAAATTTTCAAAGTATTTCCGAGACCCTCAGAAATACAATAAAAGATAATGCATCTATGAAAAAGAGAACAGACACTATTAAGAAAAGGAGATCAGGAGACAAAGGAGAGCTTTCCAGTCTCCCCTCTAGGTAGTAAACACGGTACATAAATACACACTTTGTGAAGAATCAGTTTTGTTAAAATAACCATGCGGCCCAAGGCAATCTACAAATTCAATGCAATCACTATCAAAATATCAAACGAATTATTCACAGAACTAGAAAAAAATTATTTCAAAATTTATATGGGAACACAAAAGCCCCTGAATAGACAAAACAATCTTGAGAATGAAAAAGCGAGAAGAAAGTAACCTTTAAAAATTGTATCAAAAATTGTTTTAATCTAAATAAATAAACAACAACAACAAACACACACACAAAGGTTCCCAAAACCAGCAATGGCCACATATGAGTGTTCTGGGCTCTGGCATCCAACGTCCACATCCTTTCTCTGTACTCATCCTCTCTAATTCCCTATTCTGATTTAGATTTCCCTTATCTGTGCACTCAGCACATCCTGTGCATACATACATCTTTCATAGCACATACACAATACACCTTAATTTTTGTTTATCTATCTCCCATACTAGAGTGTGAAGTGTCTCTAGGGAAGGGACTGGGTGTCACCAACACAGAGCATAGTGTCTGGCACGTTAGTAGGTGCTCAATAAATTTTTTGAATGCATAAATGACTGGATGGCAGAACTGCTGTCACACCGGTTTGGTATGTTCCCAGGACTGATACTTCCAAAAGTCCACCATCTATTAGCTTTGCTGGACCCATTCATGTAAAACTCAGATATGCTACTTAACTTGAGGGAAAGAACCAGAAAAGTGACTGAGCAGAGGAAGAAGGGGTGAATGGGAGCCTCCCTTCAGTAAAGAATGACAATTTGAGCCAAGTAGTATCTAATTATATATAAGAAAAACTATTCTGTGCTGCAGCTATGGGATTATGCTTTCCAACTGCAAAGGCAAATGCTCTATTACTGTAGTTAAATTCTAAATATTCACTTGTGGATTTTAAAATATTAACGGTGGTCATATTTGAAGTTATTTTCTTCATTTTGCTTTTGTATTTTCTGATGCTTCTACAGTACACAGGCATTAGTTGGGTAATAAAAATTATAGATGCATGAAAACATATAAAATAATATAAATTCAAATCAATGTTAAAATATTACTAATTTAAAAATTTATTACCTCTTTATGAAATGTGCTTTGAACCAACAATGGTGTAGGATTCACAATCGTCTTTGTGCATCATGAACTACGTTTGTCCTGGCTCTTCTCAGGTCTACAGAACGAAAATCTACGGAAGAGAGACCCAGGCATGCGTAGTTCTTACAAGCTACACAGGTGATTCTGACGTTCAGGCAGGTCCGAGAATCACCATCTGTGGAACACATGACTCATGAGAGATCCATGATCTTAAGCCAAGAACTAGGACTCCACCCAATCACCGCATTCAGTGGCTTCACGCATAACTTGTAAGTGGAAAAGTAATTATTAGTTCAGTATGAAGAGGAGTGGAAGGAGAATACATAAAGAATAGGATTTCTCAGGGTGACTACTGAGCACCATTTAATCCAGATCCAAAGTATCTATTAAGTGAAGACAATGGGTAAGATAGGATTTATCAGGCTTATTTTAAGTTTATCTTGCTCTTCTATATTTCTAACTGCTAGGGAGTAATGTCTTAGAGGATTACTTCCATTAAAAGCCCATCCCCTTATCCTTTTTGCTAGCAATTCTTTCCAAAGTATATAAAAGCCTATTTCAGTTTTTAAGAAGCTAGTTAATCAAATGGATATTCAAGTTCATTTGCCTGGTGTCCTTTGCTAAGAGTCGACACTCAAATAAGGGCTTATAGCACATGTACTTGAGCTATTAACCATGTCTGCTAACCATTTATCTTACTTTTTTTCCCCTGAACTCAAAAGCTAAAATTCTGTTAGCCTGCCACTTTATTTTTATTCACTATATTACATTCGAATGGCATCACTATTATATTAATGTAATCGATGATCTCTGTAATTGAATGTGAATACTATCACTTTGCACCCTTCTAGAGTTAATTTCAGTGTATTCATTGTATTTTCGAATATGGCTGCACAGTAAATAATGCAACACAAAGAGGCTTTAACCTATTCCCAAAGCCTATGACAAGGATGTAAAGCCAGTGGTGTATTAACTTAAAAAATAGATCAATCTTATCTTGTACAAAGAAGATAAAAGGCAGTTCTGTCATTAAAGACAACCCTGCTTGAGGCTGTAAACCATACTGGAGACTATAAAGAGAAGCCTGGAAGCATGTGTTACATTTTCCTTCCTGTCCTTGAAGAAAGTATTCAACTCAATCGACATTTGAAACAAAACAAAACAAAACAACAAAAAAACCGGATTCAGTCATCCAGGTATTTCCTCATGTTGACAGGGCTGAGAAAGCATAAACCCAACAGTAACGGCAACAATAACCACAATGTCATTTCAGCGCTTTACAAAGAGCTTTAATACACGTGAAAGTGAGAGTTAACTGACTTCTTAAGCATGGCCCTTACACTATCCACTGATATCCTAAGGCATGTAAGTGGAGAGCACAGCCGTATTCGTCAGAAGAAAACACAACAGTTCCTCAACCCAAGGAGAAAATTCAGAGTGAAAATTAAATACCCGCAGAGCCGTGGAGGGAAGATATTTGAACAACATAAGAATCATCCTTGCGTTTTTGAGAAAGGGACTCAGCATTGCTTACAAACCGTAGACAAACCTGGGTTACAGGTCTGCCAAATGGACTTTGAGCTCTTTGTACTGATGTTGGTCTGCACACTCGGATGCTTCCCTGGGTGAAATCTCAAACAGGTCCCGGCACATGGAGGGCAAGGAGAGACCAAAAAACAAAAAAAAACAGGCAAGCCACTCCAGATTGGTAGGTGGCAGGTTAAAAGGCAAGAGAACTTACAATAGACGCTTGTCTTGGGCGGCCACAAGATGAGCAGCTCTCCACACCTGCCGGGCAGAATCTTAAGGTGTATAAAGAGGCTTTAGCAGGTTCAGTCACGTACAGAGTTCAGACGGACTCAACAACACCTTACTCTCTCAGGGCTTCATCCACGAAATGGCTCCCACTACGGGAACGGTGGGCAAAATGTACATTTCAAGGACGGGGTGGGGGTGAGGTGCCTCTGACCGCCCAGATCCAGCTTAAAGGTCAACAGATGGCCACATCCTCTGGATGACTTATTCCGACACTCCAACCCTCGTGACTGGCTCTTACACACTCTCACACGCCCCCGACCTGCAATGTGCTCTGCGAGGTCAGTAAAGGGTTTCACTAGCAGGAAGGTGGCTCATTTGGCGACTACCTGGCTGCACTGGAGGCAGATTCCACAGGAGCTATACGAGCACACGCAAGAGAAAGCACAAAGACTGTGTTTCCCAAAATAAGTAACAGTTTTTTTCCACCAAGAAGCCCATGATCTGAACCACTGATTTAGTAAGTCCTCTAGGCTGGGAGTCAGATCAGTCAGAGCGTTCACTTGCATCATCACATGATTTAATAAAGATAATGCCTTATCAGACTCATTAGTTATGAACACACAACATTCTGTTTGCATAATGGCACAGGTGCCTCCTTTTGAGACAGTAATAATGTTAAAGGCCGGCCAATTTTGGAGGACAGCCTTTTCTCATTAGAGACATTTCGTCATTCAGTGAAGACAGGCTTTGACGGCTATCACCTAAGGCTTGCCTGGTGAATTCAGTAAGGGCTTCTATGTGTGCTACAACGTCCTCCAGGCCAACGAAGGGAACAAAGATGGCAGCCAAAAGATCACACCAGTGGGAAACAGAATGTGCGCATCTGGCCTTGAGGAGAGGGAGGTTGACAATTTTTGATACTTTGGATTCTCCCCTGTGCCCAGGGAAGACCTAGATACAGCACAGTGGCCCAACCGCCCAGGTGGAGGCCATGGCCAAAGATCTGTGCCACACAACCACTGGGTTCCATTCGGGCTACCCAACAAGTATCTGGGTGTCATGACCAGTCAGTCCCAAACCAGTCACTATCCTTTAATGGGGCAGAATGACTACACAGCTCTGGTGATATCCATCCCATATTCCTGGTACAACTGGGTTGGTTCTGTTTAGAGTGACTCATCTGTTTCCAACACAGGGGGTGCCAGGTGTTCACATGTCCATAACCCAGGGTGAGCCACATGAACCCATTCCAGCTCTCAGTGTAGCCATCTGTGACCATAGTGGTGGCATTTTTAGGACTCTTCTGGTCAGCAGTTTGATGGGCTGCCGTGTAGTACGACAGGCACAGAAAGAATGGCCAAGCCCCGTGTTGATACCTGTGTCACAGACCAGGTCTCTGGGTCAAGTATTGGTAATGCCAGATGAATCAAGAGTACTAGTCCTAGTTTGTTCTACCTTAACGTACTGCTTTCCAGTTTTCTCTCTGGAGTGGTGATACCCATCATGATGAGCAAGAGAGGGGCAGGTGCCCACAGTAAGAGTGGGCCTGCTGTAAAAAGGTGCTTCCATTAAGTGTCCATCCTGTGACCAGTCAACAGAGGAGCAGCAGAAGCCTAAGGGCAAGAAACCAGATATTTAGTACAAACTTGTATGGGAAGATCTTCTCCTTCTAAGAATTACACTTGTGGCCTGACCTTTAGATGTTAATGTGGCTGCAGCTTCAGGAGTCTGAGCTGGTCGTGCATATTATACACGTTGCCCATGGGAGTCAGCACTGTCAGGCATGAGGCCAAGGCTGTTTCACCTGCTAGTAATTTAATCTATTGTTTTAATATTCCATTTTTCCTTTTTATGACCACTGCTGTTAGCGAGTTATAGGAGAGATGGAACCTCCATTCCGTGTTACAGTCTTCTTTCTAGTCTTGCATATCATGACCTTTGAAATGTGACTATTCTATGAGAGTAACCGCTTCTCTAACCCCCTAATCGTGGCAGCCTGGTTTGCACAGTTATAGGGGAAGGCTTGGGTTAGGCCAGATACAGTGTCCACACAAACCAAGGCATATTTAGAACCCTCAGGAAGAAGAAGGGGGCCAATATAATCAATTTTCAGATCCCTCCTCGGGACCTGGAACACCGGTGAATGGCTCCAGACTCTGTTGGTGGGTTGCCTTGGCGATTGTTAAGAACACACAGGACACGCTGTTGGTACATGAACCAAGTCACTGTTTCAAGGGCAACTGGGCATCCTTGGCAATAAGCCATCCCACCCAGGCACTAGAGTGGCCACCCTTTCTATGCACTGAAACTGCTGTATGTGCCAAAAGGTCAGCTCCTAGGTCATGTACCCAAGCTAGGGCAAGAGCTTCCTCATTACCAGGGGGTGTCAGTGCCTTATAAGCCAGGATATGGAAGACAGTGAGGACTGTTTCAGGCTCTTGCAGATGAACCCAAATACTTTCCATATATTCTGACCCCATAAGGGCTTATTCAAAATCATACACCCCTTAGCTTTCCATTTTCCAAGCCATAGACAGGGGCCGGCAGACAGGACGCTCCCCCGCTGTAAACAGTCCTGCTGTAAACACATGTTCTGATATGCCACAGATCAATTCAGATTGGCAGATGGAAGATTTAACAAGCAAGGGAACTTACATACAAGACCTGTCTTGGGTGACTACAAGCCGAGTGCCCCACCCTCCAAAACCGTAAGCTTTATATAGAGGCTTTAATGAGGTTCAGTCCGTACACAGCCCAGATGGTTTCAATGACACTTTACTCTCTTAAAACTGAAAGTTGCTCTGGCTATGGGAACAAGGAGACAGGAGGCGGAAGGAGCCTCAGATTGCCCTCTGATTGGGTCAACAGTCAGTAAAGCCCTTTCAATGACCTCCTCCAATATTTGTGAGCTCCTTAGGGCAGAAAAAGACACTGCTTCCTCCTCTCTTTCTTAAAGCCCAGCACAGCGTTAGGCATATAGAAGGAGCTCAACAATATTAAGTGAATAAACCAACAAAAATTCTTCTTTAAAAACCGTCCTTCACTTTCTCCTTTTTATTGAAGCATAATTAACTTAAAATATTACTAAACCAACTAAGATTCTGCAGCGGAACTAACAATTCCCACACCACAACTCTTCTGAGTAAAACATATGCAGAGGTTAGACAAAAACACAATGTCTAACTTGCTTTCTTCCTTTGATGTCTAGAAACAGAGTAGCTGCAGAACAGAGATGGAAGAAATGAGCAGCTCAGGTCACTTCTCCATGCAAACTCATCCACAAGTATCACGTAGCATGATCCACAGTGACTTTAGAGGTGACTGAGAACTGAACACCGCACAGCAATATAAGTGAAGGAAGTGCTTGTATGCAATCCCATGGGCTAATTTCAACACACGTATATAGAGCACAAGAACCTAGCCGATGGCAAGTCACGTAGCCTCTTTTTGCCTATTTTCTGATCTCTAAATGGAGCTAATCAGACCTGCCACAGAGCGTTTGTGAAGACTGAGTTGTCTCTGGTACATAGAAAGCAGGAAATAAATGTTAATTGTTATCAAAATAATTAATATGATGACTATATATATGGTGCTCCACTAGACACTGTGGGAAGATAAAGGGAACTGGCTCCTGAGGAGTTTGTAATCCAGGAGAAAATGTAAGTAAGAGGTGGATGTAACTGCTACGTGTCTGGTTTTCCAAACTGTGAAAATAGGGACAATAATATCCACCTCATAGATTTTTGCGAATTAGAGATTATTCCCTAAAATATAAACTCCATAAAAACAGGGATTTTTTTTTCTGTCTTGTTCACCATTATACCTTTTGATACAGAGTATCAGGTATTCAGTAAGTATTTGTTAAATGAATGAATGAATGAATAATGCATATAAGACCTTTAGGCAATGCCTCATTCATGGTAAACACACAAGTTTTAGCTATTATTAAGGCACTTAACATTCAATATCATAAAAAATAAATTATTTATATAAAGTAGAAAATATTGAGTCAAAATAACTGTATGAAAAAAAACCCAAACTATGAAATTCCTGGTAGGAATATTTCCATCTCAAAGGATCTGTGCAACAACAGAAACCTACTTAAACAAATTATGGTATGTTCATACAACGGAATACTATAAAATAAAGCAAGGGCAGTGAAAAAAATACTGCTACACATAGTCACATAGGTGAATCTCACACCCATAAAGGTGAGCAAAAGAAATTAGACGTAAGAGAATACATACTGTATGATTTAGGTGTGTATCAGATTCAAAAACCAGGGCAATGAATGTTTTCTGGTATTATCAGGACACTTACCTTTGGGAAAGAGGGCAAGTATAGGATTGGAGGCACACAGGGACCATCATGGCTCTGGTTATGTTTTATACCTTGACCTGGGTAGTGGTTCTATAATGATCACTCATTTCGTATGTATATTTGTATTAATCAGCTTTGTTTTTGCTGCAGTAACAAGTAATTCCAACAGCTCAGCGGCTCACAACAAAAGTTTTTGTTTCTTGCTTCCATTACATGAGAGCTGCCGTCTTCTTCTGGGTTCATTTAGGCTTAACTCAGCTTGGCTTCCTTCCAGGACTCTCTTCTTCTTGGACCCAGACTTAAAAAGTAGCCACAATTTGGGTTTGTTTTTCTTTTTATTTTTACTTGGTAGGGTTTAGAAACTTAAGGGTGAGTAAGGTAAACTGGGCTGTATTAAAATCTTCAGGTCAAATATGGTGTACAGCTTGTTCAAAACTTTGTTTTTGATTTATCTGATCTGATCATCTCCCCATGCCAAGAGCTACACCCATAGTTCTCTGAGACATAGACTAATTCGCAAATATTTTACAATATTTATCAAGTTTCAGTAGGAACACACCCTTGGTCTTTTTACCTGGATCTATTTTCTCCAGCTGAAAGCATTATTCAACATATGTAATTGAAATCCCCCATCAGTTAATTTTGAACTAATCAAAAGGGCACTTCAAATGTCTCGGTAGCAAAATGCTATCAGAATATAAGAATCTGATTGAAGAATTTGATTGGCTTCCTTTCATATTAAAGGTTTTCACAAAAGAAAAAAGAAAGAAAAACGTCTTATTAAGTAACAATCATTAACCTTAATGCCTGATTTTCATTAAACTACATGATGCTTATTACCCCTGGGGCAGGTGAGCAAACAATTCCATACATGCACCGATACATTACTTTTATAATTTACATTCCTATTTTTCTGTACTATTTTCATTACAGTGGCCTGATTTATAGCAGAAATTGTTAAAATCTCATAACCAATATTTACACTTGGAATTGTTAAAATGCCACATTCAATACACTAAGAGGGCTCAATAAATTTAAACCAAATTGCTAATTATGGATTAAGTTCATAATATCCCTGTTGTCACTACCTAAACAATTCAATACACACATTTTTTAAAAGAATTACAACTACTCATAATAATATCATCAGGGAGCTATGAATTTGCTATTCATCTGTTTTAGTATTAGGTTTAATAGTTGGGCCAATACACCATGGATCTAAAAGACACCATACACATCAAGAGAGTAACAAAAACCTGGGCTTTTCATGTTTGATGTTCCAATTTGTTTAAATACAAAAATCACCACCTTTTGTCTTCATTCTCCATAAAGGATTTTTTTTTTTTTTGACAGAAGTGCCTCTTTCTATGCTGGCAGCTTCCACGTAACTATAGCAAGGAAAGAACTAAATTATTTAATGAATATTCATATCAAAGAGATATTTATAACATTTTTCATGTCATTGTTCTTTTACCAATTCTCCAACATACACTTTGAGAATTACAATTAGTTCTTGAAATCCTGAAGGAACTATCATCAATTCTTACACTAGGCTTTAAAATACATTTTAAACAACAGACCTTCAAATTAAAGAGGAAAGGAAGTTAGAAATAAGTATTTGTAGGAAGAAATCACATCATAAACTGAGATAAAATAATACAGGAAAGAAAAGTTGGGCGTTAGAAGTGGTATAACAGTTTGCTTAAGTTAAAAAAAACCCATAATAATAGATAATGTAACACTAACTCTAAAATATAAGCTCCTTGGGAGTAAGGACTTTTGTCTTTTTGTTTATTGATATGTTCCCTGTTTCTGGAATACTTAGTGCAGAGTATTAGTCCAGAATGATAAATGAATGGATGAATGGATAAATACATGAGAGTGATGCAGAAATCGATCATGGTTCTCCCAGTCATACAAAACACATCTGTGACCCTGTGTATACCCAGGACCCAATCTGGAATGTGGAAATGGTTCAGATTTTAGTACAAGCTAGATTCTCAATATAAAAGTGAAAAACAAAAAATCTTGGTGTTCAAATGTCCCACCTCTGGCACGGAAAAGCCAGATGTATAAATAGTTCTGGTAAAATGGGATAAATGAAAAAAAGAGTTACATATAAGTGTTATCAGGGCACTGGTTGAAAAAGCTACAAAAAATTGTTAACATCTGAGCATTATCTAAAAAGATGAGCAACAGGACAAAGGAGTTCCACACTCAAAGCAAAGGTACAGAACTGTCAAAGTTCACTTTGATTTTGGAGAACAGTAAACTGTGGATTTCAAACTTTTAACTATAACCTGTAGCAATATACATTTAGTACACTTAACTGCAACAAGTTTTATGAAATAATACTCACCTATACTCATTTTATGCATTTGCTATTTTCTATTCTATTTCTTCTACTTCTTTTTTTTAATGCTAGTGAAAGTGTATTAAATCAATTTCAAGATCCATTTGTTTGAAAAACATTGTTTGTGCATTGAATGTAAGTGGTGAGCAGACCACTGATATGAAAACACAAAGAACGCTCTGCCAGCACAGTTGGAAAACTTCTCCCATCCAACTGGTTTGCTGCTGAGCTGCAATGCTCAGAGGACTATGATCTCTTACTTAAAACAACTCAGTGTGGTAGAAAAGATAAGTAAAGAAATCTCTCTGTATATCAAGCTGAGTACTGGAAGGGACAGTGGCACAGGCCATTTTTTCTCTAATCTGGCCAATAGTTAGGGCTTACCATTATTCTATCTAAAAGGGTTAAGAAAGTTTGGAAATGAAATAATTTCACATCTGGGAGCATCTTAAATTTGACCTGTATCTGGATTTACCCCAGAGTTTCCCAGAGTCAAACTGTCATACTGAACTACAAAAAGCCAAACTCTCTTTTCCTTCCTCTCTGAATAGCAATTTGTTTCCACATCAGTCTTCATTGACTGGCCAGGCTCTGTTCTAGTGCTGGGAACTACAATAGCCAGGAAACAGAAGTCCAAGTCTCCTGAAGTTTATATTTCACAGAAAATAAATAGACAAATAAATTATGTACATTCAGCTATGAAGGAAATAAATGGCATCTTGGGTTAGAAAATAGTATTTAAAGTAACCAGGGAAGAACTTTCTTAGGAGTAAAATTTGAGACCTGACAGTTGAGAAGGAGCCACTGAAGTAAAGTGCTAAGAAGAAAAACAATTTTCCAGGGCCTGTAAGAGCATAACTGAAGACCTAAGACAGGAAAAAGGTGTCATTAAAGGTCAGTATATCTTGGGCCCAAAGAGGAGTTGGGAAGAGCAGTACAAGATAAGATGGGAAGTTACGTGAAGTTACTGGATTGTTCCAGTAACAGGAATAAGAAGTTACTGGAGAATGACACAGTCCAGTTTAGATTTTTAAAAGCTTATTTTTGTAGCTCTGTGAAAAATAGATTAGATAGGGGTATGATTTAGCAGCAGAGAGATCTCTCTGGAGACTGATTTCCACACAAGGAAAGATGGAAAATTAGACTAGGGTGGAGGCAGTGGAGAAGGAGAAAAGAAGATGGACTCAGATATATTTTGGAGGTAGAACCAACAAAACTTATATTCAGAATTTCTTTAAAAGAGATCAAAGTAAGTGAAGTGAAAATTGGGTAGAGGAGTGAATGCATTTAAAAGGGAAGGGCAAAGATTTTGATGGCGGGAAGAATGGGAGAAATATACCCTGAGTAAGCCTAGAATTAATATATTAAAGTGGTCACACTTAAGACTCTGATCCCATGTCCCGCTATTTTCTTAAAACTAGGCAGAGAGGAACTACTGTGAGGATTTTTAGCTTTAAATGGTTGAACCCAGGGCACTGAAAAAAGATAGTTTACCCGACGAAAATAAATAAAGCAAGATTTAACTAAGATCATTTTAGTGAAACAATTCTCATCCTGGCTGCACAAATTCCCTGGGTAGCTTTTATAACTATATGTGCAGGCTCCACTGGAGTGGTTCTGATTTAACTGGTTTGAGGTGGGACACAGGCATAGGTATTTTTTAAGTCTTCCACAGAGGATTCTAATGAGCAGCTAGAATTGAGGGTCCTGAGTTAGAAGTACAGCTGAGGATGTCAGGTCAATAAGCCTATTTTCATTAAATGACAGATTAATAGAGACAACGGGGTGAAGGAACTTTTCCTCCAAGATAAGGAATATAGGCCCATTGGTTAAACATAGTGTGAGATTACAAGAAAATAAGAGTCACCTTTCTTCATGTGATTATCTTTTTTCTTAAACTGGGAGAAAATTTTTTCTCACCTTACTTGAGAAGAACAGATACCCATATAGACATCACATGTATTTTTAAATGTATTTTATTTCTAACACGAACAACCAAGAGGGAAGAATTTAACAGTTGATACTTGACAGAAAGGAAAATGGAAGGGAAAGAGGGGCGTACCAATCTTGCCCAAACAAGGAGACACACAGGAAAAAATGAATTGCAGAGGAAAAGTGCCATCACGAGGGAAGAAAGATTCGGTTACTTCTGGGGGTGTGGGGGTGATTGGTTACCTGAATAACCTGGCAATGGGTTTAACTGTAATCACACCACTGTTGCTTTTCAACTGCTTCTTGGTCTGAACCTTTCCAAGATTTAACTCCTGAATGATCCACACAATTACCAGAGCAGGACTAGGAGCCAAGTAACCATTCTCCTGCAAGAGAGACCAAATTGTAATGTTTTAACTGCAATGAAATTCCTTGTTGCTGGTGGGTGAATGGTGCGGTAACTGAAGGCAAGAGCAGTTCTGTAACTTGCCCTAATCATTCTATTAATTTGTGGTCTCACTGGAATCAGAACCAAGGCTTTATACAACGTTAGATTTTTACTTTGTTCCCTTTACACCTCCCCTGCATTCTAATTCCACCCGAAAACGAGGAAGAAAAACACGTAGTGCAATTTCTAAATCTCCACGTCTGGAGAGCTTTAAGAGCCGCACCCGTTCAGGTGAGGCGGTAGTGTGTGAACGGTGCCGCCCAGAGAATTCGGTGTAATAAAGAAAACCTGGGAGTTGAGCAGACAATAGTTTTAAGTGGGCGAGTCCACTTCAGGAAGGGAAAGAAAGCAAAGAGAGAATTGAGGATCTAAGGGAAGGAGGGGGAACGTAAAGAATCATAAAATGTAGGAGCCGAGGGTGGGAAAGGGATTCCGGGACTCCGAAGAAGCAAGTGGAGGAGTTCAGGACAGCTCGGCGGCATCCGGACGGCGTCCGCGCCCAAGTGGGAAGCCCGAGCGCGCACTACAAGTCCCAGAAGCCCCCGCTTCCTGGAGCCCGCGCCGTGCCGCGCAACGCCCGCCGGGAGCCGGCCAGAGCCGCCAAGATGTCGCAGCCCAAGAAAAGAAAGCATGAGTCGGGGGGCGGCGGCGGCGGCGAAGGAGGGGAGGGAGCCGAAGAGGAAGATGGCGGAGAGCGGGAGGCGGCTGTGCCGCGACCCCGGAGGAGTAGGCGGGAGCGGGACCAGCTGTACTACCAGTGCTACTCGGACGTATCGGTCCACGAGGAGATGATTGCCGACCGCGTCCGCACGGACGCCTACCGCCTAGGCATCCTGCGAAACTGGGCAGCGCTGCGGGGCAAGACCGTACTGGACGTGGGCGCCGGCACCGGCATTCTCAGCATCTTCTGTGCCCAGGCCGGGGCCCGGCGCGTGTACGCGGTGGAGGCCAGCGACATCTGGCAGCAGGCCCGGGAGGTGGTGCGGCTCAACGGGCTGGAGGACCGGGTGCACATCCTGCCGGGGCCGGTGGAGACGGTGGAGTTGCCGGAGCAGGTGGATGCCATCGTGAGCGAGTGGATGGGCTACGGACTCCTGCACGAGTCTATGCTGAGCTCTGTGCTCCACGCGCGGACCAAGTGGCTGAAGGAGGGCGGTCTTCTCCTGCCGGCTTCCGCCGAGCTCTTTGTGGCGCCCATCAGCGACCAGATGCTGGAGTTGCGCCTGAACTTCTGGAGCCAGATGAAGCAGCTCTACGGTGTGGACATGAGCTGCCTGGAGAGCTTCGCCACGCGCTGCCTCATGAGCCACTCAGAAATCGTGGTGCAAGGCCTGTCCGGCGAGGACGTGCTGGCCCGACCGCAGTGCTTTGCTCAGCTGGAGCTGGCCCGCGCGGGTCTGGAGCAGGAGCTGGAGGCCGGGGTGGGCGGGCGCTTCCGCTTCAGCAGCTACGGCTCGGCTCACATGCACGGTTTTGCCATCTGGTTCCAGGTGACCTTCCCCAGAGGGGACTCGGAGAAGCCCCTGGTGCTGTCCACCTCGCCTTTTCACCCGGTCACGCACTGGAAGCAGGCACTCCTCTACTTGAATGAGCCTGTGCAAGTGGAACAAGATACGGACATTTCCGGAGAGATCACGCTGCTGCCCTCCCAGGACAACCACCGTCACCTGCGCGTGCTGCTGCGCTACAAAGTGGGCGACCAGGAGGAAAAGACCAAAGACTTTGCCATGGAGGACTGAGCATGGCCTTTTCTCCCAGCTACCTCCCGAGTCGGCCAGACCTGCGCGGTAGAGGTGGAGGGGGGTCGGAGGAGAAAGGGAGATCTCACAAGCAAGTAGGGGGCCTTATCTTCCGTCCCCCTTTTCCCTCAGGGCTCCTGGGGAGGGAGAGTAACTTCAGTCTCCCTTCTAGGAGAGTCTTCTGGCGGTATTTATTAAAAAGTGATTCCTCTCCCCCGCAACGATCGAAACAGCGTGTTTATTAATGGTCCCTTAAGCCTCAAAAGCACGTGGTACCAAGCACTTGTGTTTCCCTTTAGTTTCATGCAGGAAAGAAAAAAGGGAAGAAAATGTCAGCTTATGAAGGCTCCTTGCACATCCCTGACACCTCACACCCAAAGTCTGAAGCCAGGAAGAGGGTAAAGGGGTTTACAGTTAGATCCCATAAATTTCCAATGTGACTAATATCTCTCTAGAGCTCATTCTCTGAATTCTATTCCTTCCCAGCTGCCTCTAGGCCACAGTACTTCTTCCTCGTTGTTCTTTAAATAAATTTTACTACTGGTGACTTGAGGGAGGAGAATGCGTAGGAAGTTTAAATAACACTTGGTACTTAGAGTGCTGAAGTTGGTGAACACAGTACTCCATTAAGTGCGATAAACTTCCTGTGTAATGGTGCAGCATACCTAAGAAATCTAGAAGATAACATTAGGAGAAAAGGCCTGAAAGACACGAAGTAGTATGGATTTTTTAATTCTTGTCTTTACTATTAAGATTTAATCAAGAGAACATTTCATGTATTTTCCATAGTAAAATTTTTGTGTACTTCTTTAAAACAGGCTGGTAGAGATTTCTTCTGATCCTTACCCAAGATCTTATTTAGCACCATGGGTGAATTATTTAAGCTCATAAATTAAGGAAAATATTTTCCCAGCTTGAAAATTAACCTCTCATTTAGAGGGATCATGTGATTTGGCCTACTTACATCAACTAAATTTTTTTTTAGTATGTTTCTTTTTTTCTTTTAAGCTCAGCTAAATGTGAAAAAGTTGTGAATTTAGGAAAATAATTTGTAATGAAGTGTGAGTCATGTTATCAAATTAATTTTACCAATGTTTCCCTCCTTATCCCTGTGGCAAATAAAGCATTGGCATTCTCTCTGTTTTTACAGATGAAGTAAGAAGTCTTGCGTACTGTTTGAATTATAATGGTTTCGCCTTTTTAATATTGTTAGTTCTTAAAAACAGTCCCTACAGCATATAGCTTCAGGGCAATTCACCTATTCTTAATGTACGGTTTCTTCATGCTAGTAGAAAATAGATGTGAAAAACTGGTCTTCTGAAGTACTCTAACATAGAAATGTTTATTATAACTGAGTTTTCTTCTTTATTTTGCTTATCAAAATACTTAAGTATTATGACTAATTTGCTAAAACTTGGTATCAGTACAATAAAATCTGCCATTATGAAGGGAAACATGTACAAAATCATCCACTTTACAAGATCCTTGAATAGTAAGTAATATATTTACAGTTGTCACCATGGTGATGTTAAGACAGCCTATGTAAATAGTACAGTCATAGCAAACTAGGCCTGGTTTAAGCTAGAGGTATAAATTAGTTCCTTCTGTTAGGATCAACTGTGTTTTAAGCTGAACATTTATTTAGTATACAGTTTTGAGTAGATTTCTGGTGTTTAACTTCCTACAATAATCCCATTGCTGTATGAATACATGAAAGCCTTCTACCAAATTCCATTTTTTAAACATGTTTTATAAATATATGAATCTGTAGAGTTCCCACTCACTACCAGTATAACCACACAAAGCACACCAGTTAAAACTCTGGGTAACTACAGAAGTAAAAGGAGAGTATGTCATAATTAGAATGAAAATTCTTGTTTTTAATGTTTTCTCAAACATAAGATGAATTATAAAAATATACCTAAAGCAGTTAGTCTAGAGGCAACATGGCATAGTGGTTAAAAGCTTGGACTCAATCCAGACAGGTCACACTGGAACCTAGGCTGCATCACTCTTAAACTGTGGGCAAAATACTTAACCTCTGTTTTCTCTCCAGTGCTCTCATGCAAGTGGGATAGTAATCCTACCTGCCTCATAGAAATGAGAGGATACAATAAGTTAATACATATAAGCACACAGTGCCTAGTGCGTTAAGATCTCGGTTAACTCGTAGCTGCGTTAAGATCTCGGTTAACTCGTAGCTGTTCTAATATGCAGACCTGGAGCAGGTGGACACATTGAAAGTGTGCTACAGGATAAATAGTCAACATTTTGATTTTTTTTTTTTTACAGGTTTTGTTTGACAGTATCAGCGTGGCTGTATATGACGAGCAATATGTGACACTGGACACGAGATGACCCAAAGGAAGCTCAAGCCCTTTGAAGCGAGGACACTTCCAGAAGGATGAGATTGTGAGACGCATCCAACATCCCAGCACCGTCCGGGCTCTGTGTGAACTGGTATTGATTGCTCAGGGCCACTTGGGCCTCAGGAAGGAACTGCCAGCCATAAGGAGAGAAAAACTTGGTGAAGTTCTGTCCGCTTTCTCCAACAGCCTACATTTATTTAGCACTGTGAAACTTTCCAAGTATTTCTGTTAACTCACTGGACAAGTGGACATTTTATTGAGTATACAATAGTCATTGTGATAAGCACTTAGGTTACAAACCATTAAAACATAGTTTCTGCCTTCAAATAGGTATATTCACATGATAAACCGGAAAGTAAAATAAATTAAAAATAATGGGCAAAAGACTGGGGTGGTGTAGGTGTTAGGGAGGGCAGGTAATTATCTTTACATACTAGGAAAAAGAGTTACACAGATTTTTGAAGGATTTGCTTAAGGTTACATAGCTAATTCATGACAACTGAACACGTCTTTCACTTCCTAACCTCCGATAACCCCTTAGTTTTAAGAAGTCTCATTGGAGATCTGTCTCATAGGCCTCCAAGAGCTACCTTCAGTATACAGGATCGGCAGGTTGACAAATACTAGCCACTCATCAGTATCCCCTGTTCCCATTTCCCTAACATAGCTCATCAAATGTGGCAGTTTCCCAGGAAACTGAATCCTCAACACAGTAGCAAAGGTAGACAAACTGCCATTCTACTTGGTACTTGGTGCCGAAGAGCACACATCCAAACAAGTGGTCATTCATTTAATGATTTAATAAACACCGGCTATATAACAATTAAGTTCTATGATACATAAGCAAATCCTACGCAGAAAACTGGGTTCAGCAGAGGAACAGAATTACCTACATCAGTAATCTGCATTTATTGTTTAGCCTGGAACAATTTCATTCCAATGAAATTTTACCTCTGCTGAAGCAAGGATGAGAAGCCAGCCCTCTTAGGAACTTCATTCTCAAAATTTCACCCAAGTGCAAAAATACACCTTATCACAGATTATGAGCTCCTCAGAGAAAAATCTCTCTGTGGTGTTAGCTCCCCAAATAAATGTGTCGTCGATATAACTGGTTTCTTTCAGCTAACGGACACAGTGCACAGTATGAGAGGGCCCTCTCATACTGGCTGCTAGAAAGCTGGGCCAACTTTATGACTCACTTGTGTTTTACTTAGTTTTTTTTTAGCTTTATATCTGCCTTCATTTCCATAACCCAACTTTTTTCTTGATTTATCCCTCTCATAATATTAATTTTTTTCCAGAAGTTATGTATCTTCTCTTCTAATACTTTTTTGGCATTAAAATACTTTCTGGAATGCCTGCAGAATTTCTGAGGGTGAGGAAGTTAGAGAAGAGGCCAGAGGAAAAAAATTTACTATGGAATGTGGTATTGGGCATTGTTAATGTGGGTGGATAGCTGACTGGATCTTATCCTTCAGCCAACCTGCAGCATTTTACACTTTGTAGAATCAAGATTTCTGAATTGTAGCAAACAGACATGTAGACAATCTTGAGAAAACCTCGAATGTTCTGCAACTCTTTGTAAGCCTAGAACAAGCCCTAACTGCACCTTAACTACAACAGTAGGATTGTAGATTACCAAACCTCTTCCAAACCTGTGTCAGGATAGTCTAAAGTGATGATAAGGAAGCAAGATGACATAATGAGACTGTTTCTCAAAATATCATACATGCTTGTAGGAAAAGACATTTGAAACAAAGAATCTGGGCCTAACTAAACACAAAGAGAATTTTAATAAAAACTGAGGCATCAACAGCACTGGAATTGTGCTCCTTGGGGAGCTTTGATAATTAAATTCATCGTTGATAATAATAACTTTGGGGAAAGGTTTGTGAAGATTTCAGTTGGATAGATTTTTAGCTCCAAAAAACAATCACTTATAACAGAAATTTAGAATATAGAGAGCTGTGGGGGTGGGAGGAGGAGGAGTTCCTCTTTCTCTGGGCTGTCCCCTGCAAGAAAAGGAAGGACAGAAAAAGGAAAGCGGGATGGAAAGAAGTCCTCCCCACACATTTTTAAATGCTCTACAGGTATTCCTGCAATCATATGAGATACGTATTTGTAAAAATCCTTCACATTCTGCAATATTGTGCACTAAAAAATAACAAACTTAAGGAAAAATTAGGTTGGGTGGACCATCAAAACCTATGCAGCTTTGTAACTAGGAGCACTAGGAACACTAATTCTAATAAAAATAGTAGCAGTTAAAAAAGATGTTACTCCTAGTAAATAAACACTTCAGTAAATAAGACAGCTTGACGGGAGAGCATGAAGAAAAGTTACAGAGACAAAGCAAAATGCACAAAGATGGGGAGAAGCCTTAATACCATTTCCAGGACATAGAGCATATGGCTGAACAGAGCCAAGAGGGTATGAATGCAGATACACTCCTCTTTGGCTAGCTGCATTTAACTCGTGTCATTGTACACTAGTGTTTGGCGCTTGCTACCTGGTGGTGGTAAATATTAATGATGGGAATGATCACATATGAATCAATCAACTTTCACATTATGATTTGAAATTGTTCCTCTGTTTACCAATATCATTTGTTTATTTTGCAGAAACATGCATGTAGCACAACATTCTGTCCTTTGTTCAATTTCCAGAAATTAAAGTAACTCAAAACTCTGTTGGGTTTACAGATCTTCCCAGTGCAATCTTTCTTAAAGGAAAATGGAATAGATTCAGAAGCTTACAGGTGGCTAAAACCATCTTTGAACATCAGTCTATTTATTATTTTGGTCACCAGGAAGATCAACAGGAAGGGAGAACAGAAATTCTGGGCTGTGTACAGTGGAAGGAAAATAGTTGAGTATTCAGGAGGTGGTTAGAAGGCAGATAGACAGTGGGATTGAGGATTATAGGTATTTTTGCAGAGCTGAAGTTCAGCATAAAAAACATCACGGGGTCAAAGAGACCTGAAGTTAGTGAGAGAAGCACATAAAGAGTAGGATCCCCATGCATACAGTTTGCCTACTTCATAATATTCTTAGGGTAAGCTTTTCCGAAGTCATGGGCTCAGAACATAACTAAGATTATTTTGAACAATTACAAATTATTGCTTATTTTGATACTTGTCCTTAATCTCACTTTTCAGCTTAGTTTCTAAACCTATTCAAGGTCTCTTCAATGTTAAGACCTTCTAATCCTCTCAAATTTATAAACAAAACCTTCCAACCGCCATTATTTCTGGTGATATGCAGTTTAATAATGGGTGGTATGGAGATGGATGACATTAGGCATTTAAAAAAAAAACACGTGCAGCTTTAATCTTGGTAAAACTATTCCATTTAAGATCAAAGTGTAGAATTTTAAGTTATATATGATGTTATTGAAAGGATTAAGATCCCCAAATGGTTAAAAAATTCATTTTATGCATTCATTGGAGCCAGACTTTTACCAGGAATTTCTATAAAAATAACAAACTCCTTATTTTAATGTGAACTTCTCACTCTACCATTATTTATCATTTGGTGAATCATAAAAATAGGAAATATTTAAATGGTTAAGTATGTTCAGTAAAAGACAGAATTAAAAAGCGAGGATTTGGAAAATCCACAGATTAAATACACAATCCCTGAATAATTGAGAATTTACTCTAGTCAGAATAATTAGGAGAAAACAGAGAGAGAATGACAGCAATTACAACAAGGGGATTTTAATATGAAATGAAATTAGGAACTACCAGGAAGTGTAAAGTTTGTAATAAACAGAATTCAGCATCAGCTAGCTCTGCTTGAACCCCAACCAGGGGAATTTTAGAGAGCCCAGACATTATTATAAAGTAAAGTCGCATGTAAATTAACTCCATGATATTGGGTCCTAGAGAAATGGGCTTCAGGATGATGCTCTGTAGAGATAGGAGATAGAAATGTTGAGTTATTAGCAATCAGACAAGTTCCTTAAAAGTAAAGCTAGACCAATAAAGGATGTGGTCATTGTACCATCCCCACAAATAGTGATGTTATTTGAGATTAAAATGATATGTTATTCAGTGCTAAAATATGTGATATGGTTGTTAGGGAGATACATTTTTCATTTTTTGATTCACTGTCTGATTTATTTTATACCAGATGAGGCTCCGTAGCGCAATGGATAGCGCACTGGACTTCTATTTTATACCAGATGATACTGCATTCATGGAGACATGTAGTGAAAACAGCATATGCTGAAACTTTATGCCAAATGATATTCTAATGCACCAGCTACTACTTCTCAGCATGTAGAATGTTTTTATGCAATAATGACATATTAATCATACTGAGCAAAGTTCCATTAAAATCAATGACATATTAACTTTGTTTACTTCACATGAGTCATACATAATAAAATAATGTTCTGTAAAGAGTGACTTTCATCCTAAGGAAAACTCTGTATCATAAATTTTCATGTAAAATAAACTCCTTTTGTCAGACGTGCTACAGCATACATATATAGTCATGATACTTACATAAAGCATCTTTATTAATTTTTAAATCATTATTGAGTTCCTAACATGTGCTAGATGCACTTTAAGTACATTATTTTACTTACTCCTTGAAATAGCTCTGTGAAGTAGTTCAAATATCAATCCCATCTTACAGATGAGAAAACAAAGGCATGGAGGGGTGAATTGCCCAAGGCAACAGGGAGAGTCAGTGCTTGGGACTCATCACCTAAAGTCTGAGCATCTGAACTACCACACGGTATATCCTATCCGTGATGCCTGAGCTCTCAAGGAGCTGAGACATCTTAGATCAGGATCTCCAAAAGCCAACTTTGAGACAAGGATGCAAGGAAAAGTGTTTATCAGGAAGTGTTCCCAGAAAATGCTAGAAGGGCAGCTGGGAAGCAGGACTAGGAAGGGAAGGAGATCTGGTTAGAATGTGATATTAAGTCAAGTCCCAAGGAAAAGAACTTTGGCTCAATCCTGTAGAGATGCCCTGGAGACAGCACAGATCACACATGTCACCAATTAGGGAGCAATGGAGCTGAAACATTCATACATCTCACCCATCAGACATTGGCTAATGACTGCCCCTAGGGAGATATAAATTCCTAGAGACTTCCCAGCTCTCATGTAGGTGGGCAGAACAGTTTCCATAGCCTAAGGGCAGTCCTCCAGTGAAGGGTCACTGGTGTGGAAGGTTAAGAAAGAAAGTTGAGGGAGCAGATAATTTAAAAATGGTAAAGGATGCAAAGGGACAAAAGGGGAGTAAGAAGCAGAAATAGAGCACTGATAGGCTATTGCTACTGTCCTAAATACCCTTTCTAAGATTTCTTTACATCCAAATAGTTACATAGTTACAGACATTTATTTTGTTTATGTCCTTCTTTATCATTAGATGTTTTAAGGCTGCATAAATAAAATACAAATATAAAATATTTAGAAGGAAAGTTGATTTCCTATTCCCCACAGTTTAGAATGTATCTTTCTACTGCATAGAAAATATTGTGTATACACACACACACACACACACCCACACACACACACATATATATGTATTTTTTTTACAAATATAGACATATTATTCTGGAAATTATTTTGGAGGTCAAAATACATATCCTAAATATTCCTTGAAGTCAATATATGTATATATAACTCTTTAAGAATATGAAAATATATGGATACATAATCCATAATTCATTCAACCAATTTTCTGTTGATAAACAACCGTTTGCAATTCTTTTCTACTACAGATTATATTTACCCTTTTCTTCTTTCTATTCTCTTCCTAAGTGATCTCATCCAGTCCCATTACTTTAAATAGTATACCACCTATATGCTGATGACTCCCCAATTTATAATATCATCCTTGACATCTCTACTGAGTTTCAGACTCTATAAATATGACTGCTCAATTGTCAGCTTCACTTGCACATAATAGGCATCTTACACATAACATATACACATAATTATATACATAATTTTACCATATGTGTATATATCTCTAGACAGAATATTCTTGAGTTTTGCTTGTTTTTTTTTTTAACAAAACCAGTAGATATTTATCAGATATATTTTTTAAATAGCTAGCCAGAACCTCTCACTACCCTCTACCCAACTTCATCTTTAGCCAAGAGTTGATCTGCTCCTTGAAGGTATGACAACAGCACAGATTGTTACATCAGATCATGATCACTGGTGGGTGTTTACTGAAATACTCGTTATGTGAGAGTACTGTTTTTGGTTCTGGTATGCAAAGAAGTGTAGAACAAGGTCCCTGGGCTTCACGAGATGAGTCTGAAGTCCAGAGAGCAAGCACCTCAACTTCTAAAAGACAATGAGTATCAGAATCAGCATACTCTCAATGACAAGTGAATCACACAGACAAGGGCTATTATCAGAGTCTGGTCACTGCACGAGGGGAGAATCAGAGCTTCTCACTGAAAATGGAGGGACGGAACTGGATCTTGCTGATTCACAATCTTGTCAAGATCCTACCCGAGGGACCCTCCTCCCAGAACATTCTTTCTTAGACTTCATGTTTCACCCTCTCTGTCTCTCAGTTCTGAGATCACAAGTCACCCCAGAGTAGCTTCCCCTGACTACCATGATGAAGACAGTCCTCTTCCCTACCACAGATACCATTTTCTCCTTATTATCTCAAATTGAGTTGTTCGCTTGTTTATTGCCTTCCTCACAATAAAAGATTTACAAGAGCTGCAGTCTTGTCTCTCTTGTTCACCATTGTCTATCCATTGCTTAAAACATTATCTGGCACAAAGTAGGCATTCAATAAATGTTTGGTGGGTAAATGGTCCTTGTAAACCAAATGAAACTTACATAGGACAGAGTAGCCATTCTAGGCAAGGACAATCGCTTGAGAGACAAGTGCTCCTTCGAGAGTTCTTTTCAATCATGATCCATAAATGGCTTTCTCCTCTCTACAGGGAAATTTTAGTAACACCTGGGATACTGACAGTATCACTGATGGACAGTACAAATAATTGGGCTTGCCACTATTGTAACAATTCCCAGTCAGTTTATAGCCAGTGAGCCTTCTCCTAGCTCTGCCCGTTTTCCCTCAGGACACAGAATAAAGCTTGTCAAAGAGGACTTGGTTGGATCTCTGGAAATAAAATTTTGCAAGGCATTAGACAAAAGTGTTGATAGGACTTTCAAAACAACTGGCTTCCTTTTCAGGATTTCTATGAACAAAAGAGAAATACTAAAAATTATGACAAAGAATGTAGATAAAATCAAGGTCTACTTTGTCAAAGGTGATGAAAAGAATTTTTTTTTTCAAAATTCTATTTTGACAACCAGTTTAATTCGATTTCTTCCCAACAACTGTTTGACAAGTATCTGGTAGTCTTCTCTTCCCCACCAGGCCTGAGTGGACAAGATCCTACAAAACTGCAAAAAGGCCACTGAAAGAATTGCAAACCTGCGTGCTCTTCATTCCTTGTCATTATCAGCACTGCCCAGTCTATGTCCTGAGGTCATCCCCGGTCTACTCTGAATTTCTTCCTTTAAGGAAGGAAGCAGACAGCATCTTCTCAATTAGTGCTCTGAGTAGTTCGAGCCTATCAAAGACATGCTTTATGACACACTACAGTTTAAGAGGCAGCCACCACAGAGTGTGGCTACATATCAGTAAATTTTGACAGAATTTTACTAAAAACTATTTTGAAATACCATCCATCTATTTTAATAGCATTATTTTCATTAAGAAAGCAATGCATCCTGACTACAGCAAATCCCAAACTACAGAAACATGAGAAAAAATAATATATCATCTATAGTCACACCCACTACAATATTTCCTATTTCAACTTTTATGTGTGCCTGTTTTTAAGAACTTTATAAAAATGGCATCACACCATCTTCTACAACTCTTACACTTCACTTGTCACACCACCATGTTGCATCTTCCAAACAGCACTCAGTACCACCTGAAATTATCTTACTCATTTCTTTACTTTACTTTCTATATTAACTTTCTCCAAATAAAATCTGCATTTTACAGAGAGCAAAATGCTCTTCTCTCTTATGCACTCAAGAAATTAATTAATAGATAAATGTCAAATTAATATCTTCATAAATATCACCTTATGCTCTGCTATTTTCATATCTTTAGGGTAGATTTCCCTAAGTATTTTGCTTATTTTCAATTATAACAAATTCCAGTAGACTGGTTTCTGAAAGGTTGTCATACTACATATTCACACCAAAAATACCTTAGAAAGTCTGTTTCTCAATACCCTCACTCGCCTAGATTTCAGTAATCTTGTTTTTTAAATCTTATGGGTAAAAAAATGCTAGCTTCTAATGTTGAACTTCATTACCCTAACTCCTAGTACATGAGTATCTTTCCTTATATTCACTGGTCCTTTGCATTTCATTTTCTGTGAACTTGTTGTTTATTTTGCCCATTTTTCTATTGAATTTTACGGTTATTGGGCAGCCCTTTGTTAATGAGGAGTACTCTTTCATATGTGTTATAATTCATCCATTTATTTTACTGTATTAATTTTGGGTCACTCAGAACTTTTCCATTTTAATGAACCCAAATCTAGTAATTTTGTTTGTAATTGCTTCTGAGTTTCTTTTCTGACTAAGAAGGCTCTTCCTAATTGAACATTGGGAAAATACTCCCAAATTATCTTTGATCTTCATCATTTAATTTTTAAATTTAAATATCTAATTCCTATTTTATTTGTGTTTATTTTGCTTTTTATAATTTGAGGGAAGAATTCTTTTGTTTTCAATGTAAAAGCATAGAATCTACTTAATTAATGCTACCAGATTTCACTTTTAGCATGTTGGACCAATGTTTTTCATAAAATATCCCAGCATTTCACAAATATGAAAAAGTATAAGTTTAATGATAGATAAGATAGGAGAAAGAGGGAAAGTTACATAAAAGAAAATACATGGAGAACAGTAGTAGATAGAATTTTAGAAAAAAAGAGAAAAGAAAGTTTGGAAAGTCAAAAAGTGTCTATTGTAAACTGACTATACTTCAATTAAAAAAAATATGATAGAAACTTCAGATGAATTTTTTTAATGTCCAGAAGATAAATATAGATGAGACAAAATGCCTGAGAAAGAAAATATTCTAACATGACCAATATTATAAATAAAATGTATCATTATTAATAATTTTTATTCAAAAAAGTATTGTTTTATATTATTTTCCTGCCTAAGCTAACTCTGATGCAGTCTTTTTAGTGATGGATTACTGTTTCTAAGATAGTCTGACATACCGTATCCTCTAAAATTCAAGGCTTGGTTATTTTCTTAAGACTTGTATTTGTTATTATTTATTATCAATATTGATAAATATTTATTTTAAAATTTATACTTTTTAATATTTTAAATTTTATTTTTAATTTAAATACTATTTTAAAATTTACAAATACTGTTCTTAACCTCCATATAAGTTTACAAATTTTTTAAAGTTTCAAGATAGGCCTGGAAAAATAAAAATACTAGATAATTGATCCAAATAATATGCAGTATTAATTTCCAGGAACAAAATTTTAAAATAAAGATGAATTCATGTTTACATGGTCTGGGTAAATTCATCCTATGGACCTTATTTCTGTGCATATAAAGGTTTCCTTCAATGAGATTATAATCAAGGATAAAATTTTCCCCAAAAAATGGGACAAGTATTTTATAAATACTGAATCATTTGGGTTATATTTCCAATGCCATTTTTAAAAACTATACAGAAAAACTCACTTTTTTATGATATCAGTTTTCTCTATATTTGGCTGGAATATTTTTGTCACTACAAGGAAGCATCCACGAGCAAATTTCTCCTAATGTGAAAGATTCTTTCTAGGATTAAATTTAGTCATCAAGGAATTTATCCTTTGTAGTCCATTTGCATTCAACTAATTTGCCCTGTTAGTCAAATATGCGCGCGCGCACACACACACACACACACACAGAGAGAGGCCAGGTGGAGGAGACAACACTGGCAGATACTGGTTAAACAGTGGTTGATACTTTTTAGAAATGCTTGAAGCAGACCTACAAGGCAGCATCTACTGGGTGAATGCGTTTCAATTCCTGAGAAACATGGTGGTATCATCCCAGGAAACATCATGCAATTCCTGGCTCCTTTGTTTTGCTCATGCTGCCATCCTTGCCTGTCCAGAATGCCCGTCTTCTCCCCTTCCCTTTGCATGTCTGACGTTTCAGATCTTGCTTAAATGCCACCTCCCATACTGTCTCCTCTTCGTCCCTGATGGAAGGGAGCTCTTTACAGTTTCACATTATACTTTACCCGCATTACTCTTTGGGGGCCCTTAACCTGTGTCTACCTCAGTGTAGCTCTGTTGTCCTTTAAGGGCAGGGAACTTTTCTTACTCATCTTTACATGCTGCAACCTGGCTAGCATATAATATTTGATTGTTTTTATTCTGTATCCTTCTCTGTTTCTTCCTGTTCTGCATGAGAGAAGAGTGTTTTTGTACTTTAGGGCAGAGTTTCTGGTTTAACTGATTTTGCGAAAGGCCTTAGATGATGTTGGAATCCCATATGTCAGAAAATTCTGTTACTAAAAGGAAATCAAAATACTGTATCCCAAACAGAAGACGATATGGTTTTAATTGAACAATAACTTTGGGACTAAGTTCAGTCCAACAAAATAATAAAATATCTATTTGCAAAATAAAATTAAACATAATATTGTTCCTCAAAAAAATCTTAACCAATTTACAAGTTTTATTGGGCATAAATTCACCCAAAACTCAATGCATATGCCAAGTCCTGCTATAATGTGTTAAAATTGCTTCAGTATGTTTGTGGTCCATCCATATCTAAACTATCCATATGAAATGTGACATTAGCATAAAGTCTAACTATTTCCAGAAACCTTAAAATAAGAAGTGTATTTAAACATTTGTCTCACAATATATTAACTGTAAGTCACTTAATCTCAGAAAAAATAGGCAATATTTTAACTATATCTTGACAAAGATGCATTAAATCTATTTTTTAAATGTTTTATTGCTTGCAAGTTTCAGCCTGATGTGATTTTAAAATAGCCAAGTTATAAACCCCTGAAAATTGGAGTTTATAATGGAAATACTGACAGACTCTTAACTTTTAGGATGAACATGCTGCTGTAATGACATTTGCTGTTGCCGCCTCAGTCAGTGTAGCGCCATGACTGGGGTGCTAGATGTGGTATTTCAAATATGAAATTGGTTGAATACGTGCTGAAATACTTTGCTGTTTCTAAAATTTTAGAAAACTCATTTCTTGTTTTGGAAACTCCTTTTATCTGAAAAGTTACTATAACAAACTAGATGGAGGGCTATTTTTCTATTTTCTGCAATATCTCCTGGGCTATCTCATCTTCTTCTGCGGCTGATTTCCACAAAGCTTTCCTGTCTCAGTCTGTTGCACCTCCATCCACCAGTTAGTTAGTCAAGCCAGAAAATGAGAGGTCAACCTTAGTTCATATTGCAACTTTCCCACATCTGATTGGTTGCAAATACTGAGTGTTTTACTGCCAAAATATATTTTGAAACCATTTATTTTTTTTATCATCACTGCCATCACCTTAGCCCATGCTACTAAAACCTCCTGCCAACCCAGTCACAATAGCCTCCTAACTTGCATTTCAGAATAATCAATAGTTGGTGAAGGAAAGTTCTTAATATTTATAGAATTCCAGCAAATAAAGCAGTAGAAATGATAGAATTAGAAAATCATCAAATTTCCAAAAAAGAAAAAAAATAATGCATACCTGGAAGTTGCAAAGAGAGTAGTTCTGTTCTCACTACACACAACAAAAAGCTAACTCTATGAGGTGATGAATGTGTTAACTAACCTATTATGGTTAACCTTATTTCAGTGTATATATATATATCAAGTCATCAGGCTGTGTAGTTTAAACTTACACAATGTTGTATATCTGCTATATCTTAGCAAAGCAGAAAAAATCCTAGCTCTGTAATTCAAATGACCTTGAGATAAAGTAGGAATATATCAGAAAAAGAAAAAAAGAAAATCAGAGGGTGGGTATAGTTCAATGGTGGAGTGCATGCTTAGCAGGCACAAGGTCTGAGTTCAATCCCCAATACCTCCATTAAAGAAAAAAAAATTTGAAAAAAAATTTAAAAGAAAAAGAAAACCACCATTTTGCAACCCATAATGAAATAATAGATCTCTGCAATGATTATCCATAGGTGTTAAAATCAGGATATCAGGGGGTAATGGAGAATTTTATAATGAAGGAATCAGGCTGACTTGCTCAGACTCTATCAGCTGTACTAATCACCAAAAGTGGGAAAACCAGGTACTGTGTGTTGTAAAACACGATGAATGCAACAGGAAGCATACTTGCCTAAAATACTGAACCTGAATCAAGTCAGGCCTCTAGATTTATGGGAGATAAAAGGAATGGAGGAATAGGTTAACACTATGAAGAAGCAATCAGCCAAATCCAGAATATAGACACCTACGGAAAAACAGTGGCCTAATTTCTCCAACAAATCAATGTCATATGAGAGGCAGTGATGATGAAGTGGGGTAGGGGGTTGTTATGGACTAGAAGAGCCTTAAAAGCCATAACAACTGAATGTAATGTGAGTACCTAATAGGATCTGATGCAAACAACCCAACTGTAAAAATAGTATTTGAGGCAGTGGGGAAATTCAAATGTGAATTGTATCAAAAATATTAAGAAATTATTGTTAACTCTTTAGGTATGAAAATTGCATTGAGATTATTTTTTGAAATGTTCTTGTCAGAGAAACATAATGAAGTATTTGTGGGTGAGATGACATGATATATGGGTTTTGTATTAAAATACTCCAGGAAAATAAAAGGAAAGGTGAAAGAAGGAAGAAGATCAACGTATACTGACAGGTGCTTTAGCAGGATGATGAGTATATGGGATTCGTTGTACTATTTTCTTTATTTTGTGTATATTTAAAATTTTCCCTGAAAAATCATCTTTAGAAGATCACTTACGTTCCATAGAAAAGAAAGATAATGACTTAGTAAATGTAGGCGTAGTGCAATTTACAGATTTGAGATATATATTTAAATTAATAGGAATTATCAATAAATTGGAGGAAGAGGTAAAGGAAAAAAGAGAAAGCACTGGTAATTCCTTGGTTTTTGGTTTGAGCAACTGGGTGAACAATAGTGTCATTTACTGAATTAGTTTAGACTTCAGAGGCACATTTTGGAGGGTAGATTAAAAACCCAATTTAATTTCAGACATTAAGACCTATATTAGTTTTCTTTGGATGCTGTAAAATAATTACCACATGCTTCATGTCCAAAAGCAAAACAAAAGTAATGTCTTACAGTTCTGAAGGTCCGAAGTTCAAAATCAGTCTCACTAAGCCAAAGTCAGTGTCAACAGGGCTGGTTACCTCTGGAGGCTCCAAGGAGCAATCTGTTTCCCTTCCTTCTCCAGCTTCTAGAGGCTGTCCTCATTCCTTGGCTTCCTATTTTCTTCCTCTGCCCCAACCATGGGGGCAGAGGAAGAAAATAGGAAGCCAAGGAATGAGGCTTTGACCTTTTCATCTCTCTTAAAAGGACCCTTTGATTACACTGGGCCTACCAGGAAAATAATCCAGGATAAGCTCCCCATCTCAAGATCCTTAATTTAGTCTTACCTGCAATGTCTCTTCTGCCAAGTAAGATAACATATTCACAGTTCTGAGGATGAGGACATAGATGTCTTTGGGGGTCACTATTCAGCCTACCTCAAGGGCTAATATATCTGAAGTGCCTGTCAGGTATCCTAGCGGAAATGTCGGTTGGACAGTTAGATGTAAGCGTCGATGTCAAAAGAGAGAACTGAGAGACCAAATTTGGGAGTCATATACAGAGATATGACTTAAAACTGAGTAATGCTTGAATCTGAGGAATTCCAGATTTAGAGGACAGGCATCCCAGGGGACTCGAGAGTCAAGAGTTCAGAAAGCCAAGGGAGCAGCCCATTCATGTAATGTGGAGAACTGGGTCTGTGTGGCTGAGAGGTCAAGCAATACAAAAGGTATTCATTGTATTTGGCATCATAAATAAAGCCAGTAAATTTTACAAGGGCGGTTCCAACAGCTGAAGTGGAAAGGAGTTAACGAATGAAATGGATCTAGTGACTGAAGACAATATTTGCAAAGCTTCTCTGGGAAGAGGAGTAAACACATGTGAGGGATGGAGGATGATTTGGGTCAAAAAAGAGGTGTTTGTTTTTCTCAAGAGAGGAGATAAGAGAACATGCTTGTTTGTTGATTGAAATGATCTCACAGAAAGGGGAAAATTGATAACAAAGGAGAAAGAAGGGGTAAAGGAGGTAAATCCTTGACCAGGTGACAATGCAGTTCTAGAGGAAAAGAGAGAGACCTTTATGGGAACAGAGCCCTACTCTGGGCATAAAGAAGGGAGGGCAGGAAAAATGGGCACAAATGGAGGCTGGCAGTTCAGTTTGTGGAGTTATGATGCATACCTGCTTTGATAGCTGTTTCCTTAGTTACAAGAGTTCCAAGTAGAGGTGAAGGTAAGTTGGTGAGGGAAGGTTTGAGAATTTTTCCAAGAGAGATACTGTGAAATTCCTTTCAACAGGCCAATTTTCCCCTGACAAAAAAGGGGAGTGGAGTGGGAGGAAGCCTTCCCCTTGTGATAAGATGGATTTGGAGGGGCAGTTTTATAAGTCTGATATTTATAAACATATTATTTTCAAGTGATAATTAAATTATTTTCAAATATAATAAGCTAATTGAATAGAAGAGAAAATTTCTTTTGTGCCAATGTAATACAAGTTATATTGGCTGCTTGAAATTCACCACTGCAGTATGGATTTAAATGTTCAGCATCTTTTAATGAGTTGTTAAGAAGCAGACTTAAAAGTACATAAAGATGATAGACTATATTTGCAGCCCTAGATGAGCGTTGTCCCTAAGGGGTGACATCAGTTAACATCCTAGAGTTCCACAGAAGTAGCTGCTTTATCCCAATTAAAATAGGACCGTCATTTCAAGAGTCTTGCTTTCCAAGCAGAATAATATTTTGCCCATCCTCTCCCAAGCCATAAGCAAATGATACCTCAATGGCTGAATGCTCAAGATTGCCTAGATTCAAATTCTCCTCACACAAAATCAGAAAGGCAAAAACATGTTACTCCTGGGCTGAAAATTCTCCACCTCCATCTTGAGGTTTAGGATCGAGGTTGTGAGTGACAGCAATGAAGAGTTAATGTGCTTAAACTCTTCTGAGGGGTATCAACTTTTGGGAGTATCTTTCAATGCAGTACCACAGTTTTATTATAGAAGGGATATGTGTCAATCTATTACCTCTGGAAAGAATGAGAAGTATGCAATAGTTATCTTAGGGGAAAAAAACGACTTTACTAGGAAAGCATAATAGGATAGTTTGTTAACATACAATCAGGTTGCGTTTTTCAAGAAGCATTTTGGTTACTTTCATCAAATTCACACAAATAATCTGTATTCTTGATTTGATCCAGCAAATAACTTGATTCAAGAGTATTAGCAAACTATCCCCTAAGGGATAAAGAGAATTATTTCCATACGTTATTTAATATCAACTACATGTTGATTCTTCACTAATTTTGTTTTAATAATACCTGACTGCATCTCTAAATTCTGGATGTGCATTGCTGTGGTTACCTGCATACCACAAATAACAACAGTAATATTTTGCCTTTGAATAATCCAGAGCTCTTTTATAGATAAGAAATTATTCTTACAACCTTTCCTTGAGAAAAGACCAGGTTTACTCTTCCCATTTTTCTGAAAAAGAAAAGTAAAGCACATGCATTAAAAAAGTACTATCCCCAAATCTATTAGGTTTCTTTGGACTTACAGTTTAATTCTTATGCCACGAAATTTGAATGAGTAAGCATAAAAATGTACACTAAGTGGAGCATTTAGGAAATCATTGAAAGGAAGCTGCAAAACTCCACCGGCTTTGTCTTTTGAATTCACTTCCAGAAAGAGTCAATTCAATTTGACAAGCATGGATTGAAGATCTCTGCTATGTTTAAGGCATCTAGAAATTTGTAAGAAGGTAAAAATATCAGTTAATGATCATTTGAAACAGAGACCTGTGCCCAAATCACATTAGGTTCACTCAATAGGTTGTTGTTTTCTTAAAATTAAAAATGATGGCTTGCTGCCTACGTTGATGCTGTTAGACTTAACATTTTTATTGCTGTTGTTGTTTCTGCTTTGCGAATGATAGTGATGAATTTCAAATTCATTGATTTTTTTTTCAGTGTAACAGACAGAATTGTTCAAAATTCGTGTCCCATTCATGAAAGAATAACTGTAATTACATGTTTCATACTTGGCTCTGAATTGGGTAATCAGCAGAATTACCTTCCCAGTGGGGTTCTTTCCTCCTGTACTTCTTGATGTAACTAGCTCTGTTTGGATATGTTCAACTAACTACACAGTTGCTAATTGAAGGCTGTTTGTTTGTTTGTTTTTTACATGAATAAGCTTTATGTTTAGAGCAGTTTTAGGTTCACAGCAAAACTAAGAGGAGGACTGAGAAACTCCCGTATATCCCCTACTACCACCCATGCACAGGCTCCCCCGGTATCAACATCTCTCACCAAAGTACACTTGTTGTAACTGACAGCTAATTGAAGGTTGATGCTTATTCTTATGCTATTTCGGTATGTTCCTAATTACTTAAAACAGTTTCTTAGAGATACTAGTACTCAATAAATGTTGATTGATTTTAAGTTAGCTAATTCCAACCTTTTGAATTATAGGAATGTTATATAAAGAAGGAAGAGTTTGGATGACTGAGTAGGCAGTTATGCCATTTAAGGACCCAAAGGAGATTGGAAGTGATGTTCTGAATAAAACAGTTGAGGGGGGAAAAAAAGAAAGAAACTGATCACTGTAAGAGAGAATAATTGGATTACAAGTCCTCTTGCAATATTGGAGAGGCTTGTGCCTTTGGTGGAAAATAGGCCTACAAGGTAACCTTTACTGTACAAAGTGACACTTTCCAAAAGTGCAGATATCAAGGTCATTGGCAGAATAACCAGCAAGATTAAATTAGTGACACTGGAGAGGAAAGATGACAGTTCAAGGGAGACAGACCAGAAAGGCACTCCCCTGGCCACTTCAGGGACTCAGGGCATTCAATAGACTCCCAGGAAAGGCCTAAGACATCCCAGAAGCAAATGCAGCCTACAGGGACATAACATCATCAAAGGGGAGGTTTTACGCATCCAGGCTGCCCAAATATTCTGAGTCTGCCTAATATCGACTACTAATTTTTAAAGGAAATATCTTTATTGTTTTGAGTTCCTACTACATGCTAAGCATAGAGTTAAGCACTTAGGGGCTAAACAAAACAGACAAGGCGTCCTTCTCTGAAAGGGATCTGGGAAGCATGTCTGTCTCTGGGTCTAACACAAGGTCTGTGTTCAGATGTTACTTCATTAGCAATCTGCCCAAACCACTCTATCAAAATAGTACCTCACTCCTTTACTTGGTAGTCTATCAGTCTCCTGTTTGCTCCCCAACCAGGACACACGCACCATGGCAGCAGGAACGTTGTCTCGTTTATCACTTTATCATCAGGACTACAATAATGCCTACACATAGCAATAAATATCTGTTGGACGAGTGCATGAATAATTAAAGAATTGAGCTTGTTTGCATTTTTGGCTATTGTAATCAAGTTTGGGAGGAACAATCATAATTTTTTCATCTACTTGTCTACTTTTCTTCAGATAAATTCTTAGAAGCAGAATTGTTGGGTGTGCATTTTTTTAAAGACTTTGATAGAATGCCAAGTTGTTGTTCTAAAAAGAAATTCAAATTTGTATTCCTCCAGTGTAGGACAATCCTCTTTTCTTATAACTTTCCATACAAGGGCATCGTCAATTTTGTTAACTTGTATGAATTTTATGGGTGGAAAAGATATTGCAGTGATGTTTTATTTTAAATTTATTTGATTATTAGGTAGAGTTAAGCTAGTTTCATGATTGTTGATTGATACTGCTTTTTTTGAAAATTGTTATTACAGTTGGCTTATCCCAGTATTCTGATCAATTTTACCTTTTTTCATTGATTTATGTGTTAGAAATATTTACCCTTTGCCACATATTTTATAAAATATTTTTAACCACTTTGTCATTTGTTGTTTAATCTTCTTTATGATGGGAATTTGGCTGTAAAACCCTTCATTTTTTATGTCATCCAAACAGTCAAAATTCTTTAGTTTGCACCTGTGGAAGATTAAAAATTGCTAAAATCTTTCCCAGCTCTCTCATCAAGAAGTAGGGTTTTCTTTGCCACTTCTTAAAATTGGCAGATCTTGTGAACTGCTATGACTAATAGAATGACGCAGTAGTGACTTCATGCAAACTTCCGAGGAAGGACTCAAATTCTCTGAAGTTTGTGCTTTTTTGCCTCTTTGAATCCCTGAGGCCACTATACTGTGAATAAGGCTACTCTAGCCATCTTGAAGATAAGATACCAGTCATCCCATTTTCCCTAGCTGAACCCAGACACCTTTTGAGCCATGATCTGATCACAGCCATGAGTTAGGCTGGCCAAAGTCAGCATAAGAACCACCAAGCCAGTCCACAGAATCATAAGAAATAATGAATTATTATTTAAATACAGTAGGGCAATCTGTTACACAGCAGTAAAAAACTGATGCAGTGGCTTTGGGTTGTGCTGTTATTTGCTAACTTACAAAAATCCATATCTAAATTTTATTTTAGTATATTTATTATTTTAATTCTTCCTTTTTTAATCAAGTGCAAATTATTTTCGATGTACATGTGAGACATAGCTTTATTTTTCAAATAGCTATATAAATGTCCTCAAATCATATACTGAACATCCTATATTTATTTCACTCATTTTTAA